>NC_089820.1:80534240-80591740 GCF_029633855.1 Hoplias malabaricus | reverse complement strand
CTCTGTTGTGGTCAGGATGAAGTGGATGAGCTGCGAGCTGAGATGGAGGAGATCAGGGACAGTTACCTGGAGGAGGAGGTTTATCAGCTGCAGGAGCTGCGCAGGGAGCTGGATCGCTCCAATAAGAACTGCCGCATCCTCCAGTACCGTCTGCGCAAAGCCGAGCAGAAGAGTCTGCGGGTCGCACAGACCGGACATGTAGATGGAGAACTGCTACGGAACTTGGAGCAGGACCTCAAGGTGTGTGTGTGCTTCTCAAGCGTTACCTATACGTACCTTTACCTGTTACCTCTGTCTCATATATTTTGCAGAATAAACATGTTCAGGAACAGTGAAACTATCACTATCCAACAGATGTTAACCATTTCTAGAGATTTACATAATTTCAGAACATTATTAACAGAGAAAGAATATTCTGGAACAGTGAAATTGGGAAAAACATTCTAGACACAGTTATCGGCGAAAAAAATTCTAGAAAAATGTGGGAGAAGGTTCTAGAACGGTGTACATATTGTAGAACATTGTGAAAGTGGGAGAACATTCGAGAACAATTTAGAACTTCCAAAAAGAGGAGAAATCCCCAAAGCATTTTACTGCAATCGTCAACATAAGTCTGTCCGTCTGACTGCAGGTGGCCAAAGACGTGTCTGTGCGTCTGCACAATGAGCTGGAGAGCGTGGAGGACAAACGCACACGGGCGGAGGATGAGAACGAAATGCTCAGACAGAAGATCATTGAGGTGGAGATCTCCAAACAGGCCCTTCACAACGAGCTGGAGAGAGTCAAAGAGGTACGGAGCGGTCAGAATCTTCAGTTCCAGAGAGCTGGTCTCTTCAGGTTCAACAGGTTTAAGTCTTTAGAGAGAGAGGATGTTCAGGGTGAGGGGGGAGGGAGGAGTTGGAACTTAAGGGATTTGTACCATTAATTGCTGTGCTTAAGGCGGGATTTTGAAAATGGCAGTAGTAGGTGTTTTTACCTTAAAAATACAGCTTCAAAACCACTGTGACGATCCAGTGACATGTAACAGGGAGAACAGTGTCTGTCATCACTACTCCAGGCTCGGCACTGCAGAAAATACACTATGTAACTTCTGGAGGAGGGTAGGAATCACCACCTAGGCCCAAGTGTTGCTTTAAAGCCAATGGCGGGTGTAAATCAGATTGTAAATTAGCATGGAATCAACTAAATGTAGTGTTCTCCTGCAAGTGTGTTGAGCCTGATACTGCATTACAAGCAGTACAAAAGATACAGGAGCGCTACATGCATCATATCTCAACTGGTTGAGGAACAAAACACAGCTAAACAGGGAAGAAAAGAAACATTTAAAACGTTTATTATGATAATTGAACAAAACAAACACAATGAGGGGCGGCACGGTGGCGCAGCAGGTAGTGTCGCAGTCACACAGCTCCAGGGACCTGGAGGTTGTGGGTTCGATTCCCGCTCCGGGTGACTGTCTGTGAGGAGTGTGGTGTGTTCTCTCTGTGTCTGGGTGGGTTTCCTCTGGGTGACTGTCTGTGAGGAGTTGGTGTGTTCTCCCTGTGTCCGCGTGGGTTTCCTCCAGGTGCTCTGGTTTCCTCCCACAGTCCAAAAACACACATTGGTAGGTGAATTGGCGACTCAAATGTGTCCGTAGGTGTGAGTGTGTGTGTGTGTGTGTGTGTGTGTGTGTGTTGCCCTGTGAAGGACTGGCGCCCCCTCCAGGGTGTATTCCCTCCTTGCGCCCAATGATTCCAGGTAGGCTCTGGACCCACTGCGACCCTGAACTGGATAGGGGTTACAGATAATGAATAAATGAATGAAACACAATGAGAATGATAAAAACACACATAAAGATGGTAGCTTTAAAAAGTCTGGTAGCGTTTATGGTTTTTTTCTGACGTTTGTCCTTCATCAGCTTTGTACAGCCTTGGGCCCTTTTTGTACATTCACAGGCTGTAGAGCTGTGCGGTGGGGTAATGAGATGAGAAAGAGTTATTCTGGGCCAGGGAGGTTAGCTTAAGCTAATCAGGAAGAACAGCATCATGGGTAGACGTGGCTCATAACGCGAGTCAGCAGTCGGCAGACTGTCAGAGAAGAGACGGATCACAGCCGGTGTGGAGACTAGAGCAAAACCCATGTCCCAGGTTCAGACAATGTTTTGTAGCATGGAATCCTTTGAGACGCAGTAACAGCGTGGCTCTGATAAACATTAAGTCCTTTTACCACCAGCATATGGCTGTCTGATTATGGGCCTGGGTCATGCATTACTGCAGACCTTTCCATGGGTGAGAGGGATGTGTTTGATTCTATTCAGATTAAACGAGAGGCTGAACAAACCCAGGAAGCTCTGCAGCATTGTGCTGAGTTTATTCTGAACAGCGTCTGAATATGAGGCTGGTGTGAGACGTCCGTTGAGTGGTGTATGTCATCAACAGAGAAACAGGTTTCAGCAGATTAATGAAGGACTTCCACTAAGCCCACACACATCCTACTCTCCTCCACGTATTTCCCCTTTATCATGCAATAGCCATCCGTTTTTTGGACAAGGTTTAGACTGTGGACTTTATTTTTTCTCTCATAACTTTATCTACACTGTGTTTCTGTTTGCGCTGAATATGAGGCAGTCCCTTAGGTGAAAAGTGTGTTTTATTAAAGTGCCCTTATCCAGAACACTCCTTGGCTATTTTGGTTCTGCGACAGTATGAAACAGCAAACCCTGCAGGGACAGCACCTATCACAGCAAGAGAAGCTTCAACAACAGCTTGAAATCCTTCAAAACAGCTGCCCTACTACTGCAGATGTCTTTATACACTGACTGATGTGGTCATAGTGCATTATACAAATGTAGTGACTCAAAACACTCTAATGACATTAATGACCATTACAGATGCACGCAGGGATCTATTCTTTACTTCTCTTCATGACTAATTTAAAACATTCCTCAAATACTTACAGCACATGCATATCTGCTGCAGGGATAGTAATGGATCCGTGTGTGTGTGTGTGTGTGTGCACATGTGCGTGGTGTCCTACAAGGTTTTGCCATAACAGCTTCTAACATTTAGCTTCACACACACACACACACACTCTACTGCCAACTCCAAGTAGTGGAGCTCCCTACAGGGTCAGTGTGAGAGACACAGCAGGGTGGAGAGAGGGAGGAAGGAGAATAAAGCTGAAGTGAAGGAGTCTGTACTGTTCAGGTTTGATGAGAACACACACCTCAGGTTTGCCCCAGAAAACTCCAAGCTTCTCTCCCATTCATCATGGGACTCTCTTCATCCCTCCATCCCTCTATGCATCCCTCCTCCTACCTCACTCTGCTAGAGGTGCGGGGAAGAAGACAGATGTTGTACATGTTTGGAATGAGGAATAATTTAGTGTCCTATATAGACTGCTGCTCTGAACTGTACGGTTTGGCACATGATTTACCTGAATATTTTATGTCTCTCTGAGGGCCAGCACGGACAGTGGCTTGTAAGAGAGTAAATCTGGAATCACACAGTGACTCAATTCAGTTCAGCATTGTTAACAGAGATCAGTAATTTATCATTTTTATTTCCTAAGATAAAGAAATGTATGACACAGAAATCATGAGGCAGCTATTCACACTTGCTCTGTTATTTAAAGGCTAAGCACCACTTAATGAACCTCCATAAATATTCCACATTATTTTAGTTACTGACAGATATAAGTATGAATTAAAATGAAAATAGCAGCTTAATTTGCTTTAAAACTGACAATTTTATTAAATTGACGGAAAAACCCGAGCTCGCTACGGAAATTCTTGAACGCGACCGTGACGTCACTGGTGGACAACAGCTGAACAACGCCGCGGTAAAACACCGTTATGACTGACTGTTATGACAGTATCTAGCTAAATAACCAACATTATTCATGACAATAGCCTAGCAATAAGCTAAACTCAAATGTAGAAGTACCGTTATTCTTGTAAATGTGAGCGAAGTCGAACTCGAATTCATCCGACACTATAAACCTCCGTAATGCAGCTACGTAGCCGAGTATAATCTGAGACACCGAGTTTAGCGAGTCAAGCTAACGTTAACTAACACCAACTAAAACAGGCGAAGTGAGTGTCCTTACCCTGTTTACCTCCAAGTTACAGAGGCTCTTGAACACCTTTCGTTGGTGTCCTTACATGCCCATATTGTTGGAAAAGCGCCAGTGAAATGAGCTACAGATAACGGAGTGAGCGGAGGGTCCTTTCCAAAGTGTCCGTTTAAAGTGGACAAATTTAGTCCATTTTCTGGATATTTTGGGATCTTTGGGCCATTTGTTCACAGATGTCCCACTGTACATTGAATGATTGCAGCCAAAAACAACACACCTTTTCGTCATTTTGCATTAAATTAAGTGCAGCTTCTAGAGTTGTTGTCCACCATCTACGTCACAGGCAAGACGCCTATTAGAGTTTCCCAACACCGTTGGGGGGGGGGACCAACGGTCTTTTAAACCTTATTCCTTCAATTAATAAGAAATAACATGTTTTCTAACTATCAATAAACACAAGTTAGGAACTCAAATTCCACTGTATTTATTTGTTTCACACTTTCATATCACTGGTGCTTAGCCTTTAAAAGCTGCAGCTTTACAAATATGTCATGGTGTAATTATTCATGGTTCGTTTAGCTTTTGTCTTCTTTTTTTTCCAGACTCTATAATTTGTAAAAAAAACACACACACTGTGGACATAGACATTCAGTAGTGCACTCACAAAAGCATTAAAGAAAATGCAGTGCTCTGGATCAGACGCACATGAGCCTAAGTTGTTGAATGCCAAGTGTCGGCTAGAAAGGTATAAAGCCTTTCATCACTGTCCTATGCAGCAGTGTATCTGATGAGTTGCAGTAATGAGGACAAACTGCCTAAAACTGTTAGAATAGTAGGTGCTTACAAATGTTCGGCTGTAGACTGTATCTCTTTGAAGCACTTTATTTAATTCCTGTACTTTTAAATAAAGTTTATTTAGGAATGTAATAAAGTAACCACTAAGATAATTTTAAATAAACCCCATTTAAGAAAAAATTATGTTATTTATATCATAATTGGCCATAAAAAGCAAGAGTCACCTTGACTAAATTCCACAGCTTTGAAATTCGATACATCGAGTGCCTGCGGTTAACTGTGTGAATGTTCTATGAAGGTTTGTCTCAGGCACACAGGGAAGGGAATCCTAAACTGACTGGAATGTGGTTAATCTGGGCTAACAGGACCCAGTCCACCCTGAGAACTACCCTGACAGCAATGCTCTTCACTAAAAATGTCACTTTCACACATCAGATGTCAACGAAACGTGATCCAGCCGAGACACATAGGTTACTGCTCTGTTGAATGGAGGTGAACCGAAGAAGATTGTTGTCTCTCTGCAGAGAAACTAAACAATGTAGAAGGGATGCACAGCTTATGGTTTGTTCATCATTATGCAAATGAAACCTGTTTATATTCTTAGTCATTGTAATCCAGTTAGAGTAAAAACTACGTTTACTTTGATTTGTGTGTGATGAAAAGTTATATTATTAAACAATATTTTTTACTCTTTTAAGAAGGTTTAAAAGCCAGGCACAACTTAATGGACCTCCATGAATATTTCACATTATTTTAGTTACTGACAGATATAAGTATGAAATAAAATGAAAATAGCAGCTTAATTTGCTTTAAAACTGACAATTTTATTAAATTGACGGAAAAACCCGAGCTCTCTACGGAAATTCTTGAACGCGACCGTGACGTCACTGGTGGACAACAGCTGAACAACGCCGCGGTAAAACACCGTTATGACTGACTGTTATGACAGTATCTAGCTAAATAACCAACATTATTCATGACAATAGCCTAGCAATAAGCTAAACTCAAATGTAGAAGTACCGTTATTCTTGTAAATGTGATCGAAGTCGAACTCGAATTCATCCGACACTATAAACCTCCGTAATGCAGCTACGTAGCCGAGTATAATCTGAGACACCGAGTTTAGCGAGTCAAGCTAACGTTAACTAACACCAACTAAAACAGGCGAAGTGAGTGTCCTTACCCTGTTTACCTCCATGTTACAGAGGCTCTTGAACACCTTTCGTTGGTGTCCTTACATGCCCATATTGTTGGAAAAGCGCCAGTGAAATGAGCTACAGATAACGGAGTGAGCGGAGGGTCCTTTCCAAAGTGTCCGTTTAAAGTTGACAAATTTAGTCCATTTTCTGGATATTTTGGGATCTTTGGGCCATTTGTTCACAGATGTCCCACTGTACATTGAATGATTGCAGCCAAAAACAACACACCTTTTCATCATTTTGCATTAAATTAAGTGCAGCTTCTAGAGTTGTTGTCCATCATCTACGTCACAGGCAAGACGCCTATTAGAGTTTCCGAACACTGTTGGGGGGGGAGACCAACGGTCTTTTAAACCTTATTCCTTGAATTAGTAAGAAATAACATGTTTTCTGACTCTCAATAAACACAAGTTAGGAACTCAAATTCCACTGGATTTATTTGTTTGACTCTTTCATATCGCTGGTGCTTAGCCTTTAAGAATAAAACCTTTATCCTGAGGCCTGTGACTTTGTGACTGTATTTCTTGCCGTCCTGGCAGTAGCATGTCTCTGCTGATGCACATCATGGTAGAATTACGTTATCACTCTGTCGTCTGGGTCTTAGCTGATGTGTTGGCGATGCTTAAGTGTGGCGCTGCCTAGGCTAGAATTAGCCGAGTTGACTTACAGTGCTGTTGTTAGCTGTTTGGACTCCTCTGAAACATGTGCTTTATCTGCTGTTGTTTGGTTCTGGGGAATCAGGGACGCTGGGCTATCTCTGAGCTACATCACTATATCAGTAGGCCATCCAGTTCACTGAACTGTTTCAGCTGATTTCAAATATTTTCCACAGGTTTTAGCTTTTAAAATTATATTCTTATTACGGGGTACCATCGGTCTGATTGCGCTACCAGAGATCCAGCCTCATGGACCACAAGGAACCCTGTCCCTAAACCCAGATATCGTGCTGGATATTGTGGATCACTGTGGCTAAGGAAGCATGTCCATGACATTAGTGTCTCTGCAGGATTAAAGGGATTAGTTCAGCTGAACATGCTAATGTGACTCAGTGAAAGACATGTTGTAGTGCTAGTTAGCATGATGTGCTAACTGGCACTCAACTTTAATTCATTACTGTTTTATTAGCATTTTTAATACAAATCTTTGCTGTTGAGTCAAAACCTTGTATCTCGTAATTGGTAACTTTTCACTAGAAAGAAAGCTGTTTTTAATGTTGATGGTAAACTAATGAAAAAGGCTATCGGTTCTACTGGTTCATTTATTATGACATTTTCACACAAGGTGCAGCTGCCATTTTCACATGAAAATCTACACAAAGAGAGGCACAGTTTTATTCCAACAGTAATACAATTATACCTTAAACTGCAGTTCATTTTTTATTTATTACATATAAAATTCATATGTAATCCCATATATGAAATTAAGGAATTCAATTCCTTGTAATGGGCGGCACAGTGGCGCAGCAGGTAGTGTCACAGTCACACAGCTCCTGGGTTCGATTCCCGCTCCGGGTGGCTGTGAGTGTGGTGTGTTCTCCCTGTGTCTGCGTGGGTTTCCTCCGGGTGACTGTCTGTGAGGAGTGTGGTGTGTTCTCCCTGTGTCCGCGTGGGCTTCCTCCGGGTGACTGTCTGTGAGGAGTGTGGTGTGTTCTCCCTGTGTCTGCGTGGGTTTCCTCCGGGTGACTGTCTGTGAGGAGTGTGGTGTGTTCTCCCTGTGTCTGCGTGGGTTTCCTCCGGGTGACTGTCTGTGAGGAGTGTGGTGTGTTCTCCCAGTGTCTGTGTGGGTTTCCTCCGGGTGACTGTCTGTCACCGGACTCTGGACCCACCGCCACCCTGAACTGGATAAGGGTTACAGATAATGAATGAATGAATGAATTCCTTGTAATTTAAGAGACTAACTAAGATATTCCAACAAGTAAATAATCACTGACCTTGGTGTTGTTTTAATGTATGAAACATTATAATGCCATTACACTGACACCTAGTGGCCTTTATGTGTCAGAGATTCTGTACTAAGCCTATTGTAAACATGGCGAGCCCCATGTGGGGAACCCACTCTAAGGCTCGTACACTGATTCTTTCCTGGACTACAAAGCCATTTGTTTGTTCATCACATGTGAATTGCACTTTATAGATAAAAATGCAAAAATATTAAAAAATCACTTTCATAAAAACTGCTTGCTTAACAGAGGACTTACTGCTCCTTTAGTTGTAATGAATCCTGGAGTGTGCTCTCACAGGGGGAAGTGTTTGGGATGGTATGGAGCTGTATATAGACTTGCTATCTGGTGGATGAGTGAGGGTTTCAGCCCAGCGCACAGCTCACAGTAGGCTTGGCACGGAGATCAACATTAATCCAACAGAGCGGACTGTTATGAAACCTCTTGGCAGGTTTAGCTTTCACAGGGGAGGAGGAAGGAGAGAGATAGAGAGACAGAGGGAGAGGAAGAAAGAGAATGCATGATTCTGAATGTGTGAGTAAGAGAGAGAGAGAGACTCTAATAGGTTTATTTTGTTGTTGTAACAATTGGGGGGTTGGTTGTAAACAGTGTATAAGTCCATGTGTTGCTGCTCTGTGGGTAGTGCAGCTTCCATGTGTTCGTGTATTTACACTCTAGGTCCATATGCCCATTGCAAGACATTACTATGGTTCTGTAACTAATACTGCGGTGTTAGCTGGCTGCTAGCACACTCATTGTGTTCACAGAATACATTCTTCTGTTCTGAGGAGGCTTGATGTTGGAGCATTACAGTGGGGACATTATTTAGCTACAAGGACACTAGTTAATTAAGTTACTGATGTTGGATGATTAGTTCTCAATCACAAACCCCACTCCAATTCATCCCAAAGGTATTTATTTGATGGCACTCCATTATTCCAGAAAATGCAGTTCCACAGCTTCACAGCCCAATGCCTGATGGCTTTAATCCCATTTGCCAACATTTGGTGAAATTGGGTTCATATGCAATGGCTCCTGATTGTCTGTTCTTATTTTATGTTTTCTATGTCGTGTGATAATTCAATTCATCAAAAGACACTGACGTTTCAGAACAGGAGATAAACATCGGTTTCAGTGCCGCCCTAGATACAGAGGTACTGGAGGAACCCTCTTCTTGATATTGCTGGTGTTTTAGGGAGAAGGAATCTCATTGACCTAGTTAGTGTCTTCTCTCCATCTCCCCTAGTGGAAGGGGGAGGGCTAGGGAGAGCATGAGGGGGTCTGCCTTTAAAACCTGGAGTTATTATTGTCAGTTTGTGATAGATATACTATTTATATCCATTGAAGATGTCAGTCATTTCTGAATGTCATATAAAACAGGATTACTTTATTTCAGATTTAATAATATTAGTAAAAAACATAGACATACTACAGACAAAGATTGAATTTGATGGTTTCTTATTAAAATTTTCTGTTCAACTTCACACATTGGAAAATCTCCTTGAACGTAAATACTGCTCCATTAAAAGTGAAAGAGGAAAACAAGAAGATACTTTTAGCTTTGTATACCACAGTGGATGAAGGCAAATTAACCACAGTCATATTTTAATAGGCAATAATACCTTACAAAAGGGCGGCACGGTGGTGCAGCAGGTTAGTGTCGCAGTCACACAGCTCCAGGTGCCTGGAGGTTGTGGGTTCGATTCCCGCTCCGGGTGACTGTCTGTGAGGAGTGTGGTGTGTTCTCCCTGTGTCTGCGTGGGTTTCCTCCGGGTGACTGTCTGTGAGGAGTGTGGTGTGTTCTCCCTGTGTCTGTGTGGGTTTCCTCCGGGTGACTGTCTGTGAGGAGTGTGGTGTGTTCTCCCTGTGTCTGTGTGGGTTTCCTCCGGGTGACTGTCTGTGGTCAGAAATTGGGGGGAGCCTGGCCATATCAGGCTGCATGTACTTATGCTCCAGCTATACACAGAAGAATAACTTATTAAACAAAATGTAAGATGAGATTTCTGCCATCAGTGACCTAAGAGAATGAGAATGAAGTGAACCCACACTCTGTGAGCTGTACATTTCAGTGATGTGTTTTGGTGAGCGTGTGTAACCTTAGAAAATGTCTGTGTAGCGTATTTCTGAATATCCACTCAAGGGTGCACAGTTGAGTGTGCTTTCTGTGTTTAGATGTTTGTTTTTCAAAGGATGAGTCCCCCTGCGTATGTGCTGCGGGAGGTGTGCAATGAGGAGATGTTCTTATCCTAAAGCACAGCGCTGTAATTGCCGCATCGGCTATGGCTTTGATGTGAAAAGCAGAGGGGGAACAAAAGAAAACTGTAAAATGCTCTGTTTCTTACACTCTCACTTTTCACCAGCCTCACCTTCAGTAGCTACACTACATATGCAAAAGTATTGGGACACCCACACATTACATCCTACAGGGGTTTTTATGACATCCCATTCTTTATACATAATCCACCCCCTTTGCAGCAGCTACAACAGCTTTCACTCTTCTAGGAAGGCTATTTTGTAGAGTGTCTGTGGAAATGTTTGTCCATTCCACCAGAAGCACAGTTGTGAGGTCAAGTACTGTTGTTGGATGAGAGGGCCTAGGTCAGGGGTGTCATACTCATTTTCACAGAGGGCCACATCAGCATAATGGTTGCCCTCAAAGGGCCAGATGTATCTGTAAGACAGTGTAAATGTAACTAAATGTAACCAAATGTAATGTAGAATAAATGTAAGTACTCTTTAATGTTAAATAACTCTGAATTTATTACTTATTCAACTTATAAATATTTGCATATATGTAAAAATATGTTTGCTTGTTGCTCTGTTAACATAAGATAAATCCTGTTAATTTGTCGGATTAGTTGCGCGTCTCTGCGGCCAGCTGTGTTGCCAGGTTTCCTGCGAGTTCATTTTTAAATGTCTGTATCCGGTCGGGACACACCTGCTCACAGACCTTCAGCATACACTGCTTCAAAAATGCACTCCCTGAAAAAGACTTAGACGTGCGAGTGATTTCTTTCGCTACAATAAAGCTAGCTCTCACAGCCGCGTCGTTTTGGGCCGTAGCTCTTGTGAACGTATTCTGCTGCGAACGTTTTTCTTTTCCTGGACATTTTGGGATCAATGTTTGTAGCTATTTCTTAATTCCACTTGTTGAAAACAATCACATCAAAGAGGATACACTGTAATCTAGTGGTGGAATGCCGTCACTTGGTGGGCAACATAATCAGCATGCATTGTGGGAAATGTAGTTTAAGGTCAATGCACGCTTTAGAATTAGTGGCGGAATAATTAATAATTAAGTCTAAAAGCGTGCATTGACCATAAACTCCATTTCCCACAATTCATGCCGATTATGTTACCCGTGAAGCAACAGCCACACATTTGGCCCACGGGCCTAGAGCTTGACACATGTGGCCTAGGTCCTAATCTCTGTTCTAATTCTTCCGCCTTTATGAATCTTGCTTTATGCACTGGGGCACAGTAATGCTGGAAGCGCAAAGGGCCTTATTCCAATCTTGGTATAACTGGAACATGTTTTGAACAGTGTCATTTAATTGTGCAAACCCAGCTTCCCTATCCTCCATAGAAATACCTGAACTGATATGTGACACTCTGGAGCAGTTGAACATGAGCATTAGCTCACCATGCTCAATGCTAAGACTCAGTTAGAGAGAGCCCTTCTGTGGCAATGTGGTCTCTAGAGTGATGAAGTAACATCCAATATATTTGGGATGAGTTAGATTGGTATTTTTCAGATCCCTGGCTAATATCTAACTCATTAACTGACCTCAGTTACATTGTTAACGTAGTTGAATGCAATCAAAACCTCAAAGAATGTTCCAACAAAAAAGCGTCTTTAACATGTGTGTGTTAATTATATATCGTAATGTTTAATGCCATGTCACCCTGTGATTTAGTTATTGTCTCTTATTGTGATATGGATATTTGCTCATATTGCATTATATCAGTAGACATTCTTTTCCTCATAGTTCCTCGTACAGACAGTCAATAACAGCCTTCTCCAAAGATTTAGTTCCATTAGTGTAACCTATTTAAAATCCATTGGCAAAAGTAAACAGTTTGGATTGTGCATAAGCAGTGTTTGCTGCCATTGTGAAAGGATGTGATGGTGAGATAAATTTGAACAGCCGTTAATATTTACATTTCATTTGAGACTGAGTCAGAGAGGTTTATTGTTTACTCTAGTGAGTGTGTTTGAAATGAGTGAGTGTGTAAACGGTGAGAACGGTATCTATAGAGCTGAATTACATGAACCGTTTTGACTTGTTTGTCATGTAAGTTATACATAATGATAAAGAATCATTCATTCACCTTCTCTTTCAAATATAACTTTTAAAGTGCTTTCTCCAGCTCCCTCAGAAGACAGCTGGGGAGCTATGAATAAATCAATGAGCAACAAGCTAACAAAACAGTAGTAAAGTGGCAAAATCCATTTCCTCCAAGAGCTTCCTCTATAACAAGAAACCATTAGCTGTGTGAAAGAAGATCAGTGCAAGAGCCTGCAGTTATATGGAGATGGAAGCATAATACACTGCATAAGATATATGTGTAAGATAATAGATCATACGATATACAACAGTCAACCATATTATGGCCACCTCATTGTTCCTATCTTCACTGCCCATTCTCCCAACTCCACTGACCATACAAGAGCACACTGATGTGCTTTTCACACCGTTCTTACAGACCACCGGTTGCTCTGCATACTTTGCTGCCTCCTTTCAATCTGTCCTTCAAATCACTGAATCAATAGTTGATGTAAATTTAGACTCAACCCAGCTATTTCAGATTTAAAGCATTAAGGCCCCTGCTCCTTATTTCAGTATCCATTCCAAAGCAGCAATCCATTAGCAAGGCCTGATACACTTGCTTAGAAATGTAGTGTGTGAGCAGTAAACCACATGGCCTCAATTTTCAGAGCTGCTCAATACATCAGTGTGCTGTTCCTGCTGTTAATTAAATTCTGTCTCTAATTCAAAAGGGTCTGAGGAGCTGTTTTCTGGTGATAGCACCTAGCATTAGCACTTTCTAAATATAAACTTAAGCAGGGAGCTATTTCTTAGCCTTACATGAAGCACAGAAACGCTGGAGGTCTAAGAAGAGCTGGTGACTGCAACTTGGCACAGGGCAGAGGGTTGTAACTTAATTGTATCCCGTTAAAGCCGTTGTTCTAAAGCAAATTTCATTTTCACCATTTTCTGCTCAGTCAATGTAGGCGAGGTTTGTTTCTTTAGGGTTGTACTGAAAACACTATGCTAATGTATGTAGCTAACAATGAAAGATAGCACGCTGTGCTAATTGAGTTGTGTAGTTGTTTGTGGAGAATGTGTTAGATTTAGAAGTATAAATAGAAAGATAATGTGGAGGGGCAGAGATAATGTTCTGAAAAACAACAGTGTCGACATTTTCTCAGTGAGAACGTTTGTTAGCATTTATAACTATTTACTATAAAGGCAAAGCAAAAAGCACAATAAAAATATCAACAATACTAACTAGCTTCCTTTATTTTAAAATATTTTAATATTCTGTGCATTATGCTGCTGTGCTGTGACATTTTTGCTCAAATGTAAAATTAGCTTAATCCAGCATTAGCAGGAAAGTTAGCGTACTGGTTGCTCAGTTGTTCCCTGGACACTTGTGTGTGTTTGCATCATTAGTTGATAGCTAGTAAATTATGTAAGTCTGGTTCTGGATGTGCCATTTGCATGTAAATATTTTCTGTTCGTCAATAAAGCTGACCATCAAGAAACCTAAAAATTATGTTGCATGTTTGGGCTTCCCTTTAAATTCAATATCCTGCAGCAAAACCAACAGTCTGTCACTGTCCTTACAAATTATACTGTATTTTTAAAAGTGGAAATGTGACTAGATTAAAGAACAGGCCTGTTTTCATAGCTGGATTGATGGATTAGTGGATAAATGTGCCTTCATTTTAAACTCATTCTTGTGAAATTGATGGATGGATGATGAATGGGAGGATTGTTATGGAACGCAGATTAGACTGTATGTCCACTGTCAGATCTTCAGCTGCTTTTTAAGCTGTCAGTTCTAATTAAGATGAATCTGTCTCTCGCTTGGTTGAACTCCATTTGGCTTTCCTCGAAGGCTCCACTCCTCTCTTCCGCTTCCTCATTTTGCCATCCTGTTATTTCAGCTATCAGGGGAGGTGTTTGTCATCTGGTAAATAGTTGTGTAATGTAGATATAAACATCCTGCAATGGTGTGTCTTCTGAATATTCAGAAATGTTCTTGAACCTAATGAAGAACTGTCAAAATATCTTCACTAAGTGTGTTTAATTAATATTAAATGCTGTTTATTTTGTATGCAAGTGAAAGAGAGATTGGCAATCAAGCTAATTATTTCCAATTTGCCTAGATTTGTTAACATAATCTATCTGAGTGCTGTAATGTTTTAAACTGCACACTCAATATTGTGTAGACGCTTTAAACAAAGATGGCTATAATTTCTCTTCGGGATGAAATGGATTTTTCCCAATTGCGTAATGTTTAATATTCAATACCAAGTGTGCTCATCAGGACTTATCTTCGGTCACCATATCTACCATTTTCCACAATGCCCAGTGTCCATTTTCCAAATCCAAACTTGATTTATTCTTCTCTGATGTTATATCATGGAGGGAATGGGTTGAGTTTAACCATCTGTCTTTATTTCAGCTTAGAGGAAGCTCTTGTACACTGACCTGGGGTCACTTCTGTAGCTTCTCCACTGACATTAAATATGATAATATTATAAGATTTAGCTTGAGATCACTGTGTCCTACATCGGTGTGAAGGGGCAACATCTGGACATATTGTATTGTTTTCCATAACACTTGGCACTGAGGGAGATCAAACCTAAGTTGTCATGTAAACGGGTTTGCGAGAGCATGACAGAACTATCCCCTTGAGATGTCTGTTTAAGCCCCATTATGTCACCCAGGGCCCTGGTTAGCGGCCTGCCATCTGGACTAAAGCCTGGGAGCAGTAGATATAGCAACATGGTGGCTCCACCTGGACTAGGAAGCTTTAATCAACCCAGCAAGAGCTGGACACTTACTGTTAATTAAACTGGTTTATGAGAGGAACTCACATCTCATAACCAGCATCCCAAAGCATAGATTGTTGATGTTGATGGCTTTAAAAAAAGCACCTTGTTTGAATGTATTTTGACTGTGCAAACATGGGCTACTGAAAAAATCTTTTGAATGTTTTCATGGGTTTATACTGATTCATAGTCAATGACTGGTCTGTGTGCAACAGATAAATGGATCGCATTTTTGTGGTTGGATGTAGTCATTTCTAGTGTACTGCGTTGAAGTGTGAACTTTTGTTTATTTTAATGTTGTTTTTTTAAATTTTTTAATTTGAAAACTGATATTCTGCTTTGACAGACTTGACAATTATCAATATTTATTTACTTATACATTCAAACTGAAACCATTACTATTAATGTAACAATGCAGGGTGTGTAGGAGTGCTCAAGGAGTGAGGGAAGGAGGTAAGTGCAGGAGACTTTATTAACAATAACCAAAAGGAAACTAGACAGAAGGAAGCTAAACACAAGGACTAAAGGTGCTAACACTAAATAAGGCTACATGCTAAACACTAAACAAGGCTACATGCCAAACGCTAAACAAGGCTAAACGCTAAACAAGGCTAAATGCTAAACAAGGGTAAATGCTAAACACTAAACAAGGACTATACAGAACAAAGTGGCTATACACAAGGCTTTAAACATAGAACTAGATATAATTTGGCAAGAGAGAGACATGAAATAAATAAATCCATAAATCAATCAATCAATCCATCCATCCATCCATCCATCAACAAAGACCCACAACCAGGAAACACTGACAAGGACTATATCCAGACAACACAAACAAGAAACACCTTGGCACTAATTAAGACACGTGACACCAGAAACACAAGGAAAGTGTGTTGACCTGGGAACAAGCAGGAAGCAGACACAAGACAGGGGGGAACAGTCACGTGACAAGGGGAGCACAAACATGATACAATACAGAACAGAACACAAAACTAATTACATTACGTTACAATTAATGAGGAGAACTATGTATAAATCAATGACCAGCAAACTAACAAAAGCAGTAGTAGAGTGGAAAACTCCACCTCTCCTTGAAAGTGTACTCTGTGACAAAACTCCTCCACCTGTTTGAGTGAGATGCTATCGTTGTAGAGGGGTTGGAGCCAATGCACTCTTTGTAAATGGAATATATCCTTAAGATGGGTCAGATTTGAATTATTGATTTGAAATAGGACAGAATTATATATAACATCTATAATGGTATTATTGCTTTTGTTGCTGTTGTTTGATATAAAATGTGTTATGAATTTAAATGTGATAAAAATGTTGTTATTTGAATTGCATGGTGCTCTGTGGCTGAACCTGAATATTCAAACCAAGATGCTTGTCTGCTGCACCAGCTGTCCACTGCCATAGAGCCACACAGACGGTCTGATTAGACATCCAACCCCCTTATTAGACACTCACAATGGGGACTCCACTGACCCACAGATGTGGGGGGTGAGTGAGAGGAGGTTGGTCTATAGGGGCAAAGGCAAGCCTCTCATTAACCAGCTGGGTCAAACTGATCCCCCTCCCAAAGGCCAACACACAGTATCTCCCCCCTCAACTCTCCAGAGGCCTGCAGACCCCCAAATTAGAGAAAGGCATTCATTGTGTCATTGTGTTCTGTCTCTGGAGTCACAGCAGGAGAGTAACAGAGTGAGAGACACTGATAGAAAGGTAGAGAGAGAGAGAGAGACACTGAGGCCTATGAGAGATGTATGTGTAGTACACAAAGACACTGTTAAACACAGCACCCTGATCCTGCAGGCTCACAGTCAGAGATTAAAAGCTTAGAGGAATCCCCCTGTCTCTCAATAAACAGCAACACAGCCTTTATCTTCATACACACACACATCAGAACCATACACCAGTAACAGGAGACTGATGTTTTCACTTTAAAGGCATTACTTCTCAATCCTGACCACATTCTGCCTTCCAAATATTTCTGCTTCCACCTACTGTTAGCATCCAGACAAGTGCTGGGACTATGCCATGTTTGCTTATGGGAAAATATGTTTTCTTTTTCTTTCTTTTTTTTCTTTCCCAAAAATTCACCCACCATTAAATGACAACTTACAAAGCCGGCTTCCTCTGCCACTTTAAGTGATCAAGGGGCTCCGGGGGCCTGGAGGTTGTGGGTTCGATTCCCGCTCCGGGTGACTGTCTGTGAGGAGTGTGGTGTGTTCTCCCTGTGTCTGCATGGGTTTCCTCTGGGTGACTGTCTGTGAGGAGAGTGGTGTGTTCTCCCTGTGTCTGTGTGGGTTTCCTCTGGGTGACTGTCTGTGAGGAGTGTGGTGTGTTCTCCCTGTGTCTGCATAGGTTTCCTCTGGGTGACTGTCTGTGAGGAGTGTGGTGTGTTCTCCCTGTGTCTGCGTGGGTTTCCTCTGGGTGACTGTCTGTGAGGAGTGTGGTGTGTTCTCCCTGTGTCTGTGTGGGTTTCCTCTGGGTGACTGTCTGTGAGGAGTGTGGTGTGTTCTCCCTGTGTCTGTGTGGGTTTCCTCTGGGTGACTGTCTGTGAGGAGTGTGGTGTGTTCTCCCTGTGTCTGCGTGGGTTTCCTCTGGGTGACTGTCTGTGAGGAGTGTGGTGTGTTCTCCCTGTGTCTGCGTGGGTTTCCTCTGGGTGACTGTCTGTGAGGAGTGTGGTGTGTTCTCCCTGTGTCTGCGTGGGTTTCCTCCGGTTGCTCCGGTTTCCTCCCACAGTCCAAAAACACACGTTGGTAGGTGGATTGGCGACTCAAAAAAGTGTCCGTAGCTGTGAGTGTGAATGTGTGAGTGTATCTGTGTTGCCCTGTGAAGGACTGGCCCCCTCCATGATTCCAGGTAGACTCTGGACCCACCGTGACCCTGAACTGGAAAAGCGGTTACAGATAATGAATGAATGAATGAATGATCTGAAACTGTCACACCTGTTTCTGTTCAGCGGGTAGTCACATGACTCCATCAACCTATGAGAGCTCTTTTGTGCTGAGTTTTGAATCACAGCTGTTTCATATTACACATAATTACCCAGTATTGTTAATTATCCTGTTGCATACTGAGCGTTATCTTGTTGTGAAAGCTTTCTTGTGTATGACCTATTCTTACGTTTCTCCTGACTCTGTCTTTTGGATTCGGACCGCTAGTGTTTTAATGCTTTGTGTTTTTGACCTAATTACTATTCTCTGGATTTTCCCTTTGGTTTTGGATGCATTTTTTTTATGGTGTGTGTTGGACTTAATTAAACTTCAGTAAACCTGTTCCTGCTGGAAACCCGCGAGCGCTCTTTTTTAGACTTAAAAAAATGTCCGGGCGGAATTTCGCAAACGCCCGGGATTTTGTTTTTCTAGAGCTCTGATTGGACGGTCTGACTGTAGAGCTACCGTTATTGGTCGATAACCTTCACTGTAAACATTTAATTGGTCAGTCTGCACGTCCGTAGTCTTCCCCCCCGGAGACGTGTCCTCTTTTTCACCATCTCATATCTGGTCACCCTATGGTAGATCAAGTGTTTTCCGTTCCCTCTACCAAAGTGAGGAGAGCTCATGTCTATGGGTTTGAAAAGATGTGTGTAGAAAAACTTGAGGAAAATCATGAGGGAAAAAATGTATTAACTTCTAAGCCTGAACTTTGGAGGTTTGGAATAAAAATGCATCCCTACACATTTCCTTGAAAAGCTTATAGCAAGTGTCCTGAAAGGAATGGAAGCTGGACATACTAGATATATAAAAAATGATAATATATAATAGCCATCTGGACCTGAAGTGAAATAAATGAAAGGGTATGATCAGTAATATCTGTGGACTGGGTTTTGGGCCGTATCTGTGAAGCATGTGGTTTCAGTGCTGCAGGTCACAGCTGGAGGAGTGCGAATAAAGCTGAGGTGATAATGATATAGCAGGTTGACTTGTGAAGAATCGCTATCTCTTTTTTAATAACCTACTTCACTCCCTTCTGTATATTTTCCATTTCTCATTTCAGGGTAATTGAAAATGAATGTCTTTCTGTGGGTCTGGGGCCAATTGAATATACACTTTTCTCATCCTCCACCTCCTCCTGGTTATCAGAAAGTTTGTGCAGGGCCAAACCTGCTTTAAAGCAGAATGTGTTTTTTTTTTTTTCTCTCGGAGTTGATATAATTTAAAGTGGCACTGAAGGCAGGTTGAAGTGGGATGACTTAAGCACCCCTCTGGGGGTGAGGGGGGGCTTAGCGTTTCTTTTCCAAATTTCACTTTTAAGAAAAGTAGTGTTTTGAAGCAGATGTTGTAATGCCGGGACGTTCCCTGAGGCAGAGATTTGTGATATATCAGTTGTGGCAGGTGTGTCGTGTGCTGTGGAGTAAGCTCTACTGCTGGGAACTGATACTCCAGAAAACAGGATTTGTTGAGGTCACATTGACTAAGGAACATGAGTAGTCTGGCTCCTTGAAAAGCTAGTGCTGTTGCTAAAAGCTAAAATGAATGCTAAAAAGCTGGTTGTATCTACCAGCTAGCTTTTCGACAATACAGTCATGCTTGGTGGCTTCAATTTTTTAATAGCCATGTTAGCAAACAGCCACCAATTATTATTAACATACAATTAAATATGCTATTTGGAGCTATTACACCATTTCTGGTAAAGCAGAGCATTTCTGCCCACTCTGGGAATTGAACCTCTGTCTGCTATGTGGAAGGTAGCAGTGATGCCACGCCTGTAAAAGAAGTTAATGCTAACAATTAATTAAAGTGAACACGCACAAATTAGAACTTTAAAAACAGGCATATTATTGGCTGCAAGCTTCTATTTGATTTTAGCTATATTAGCTAGCAACCACAGATTAGCATATTTTTTCAAAATGCTAGCTTTTAGATATTTAAAATTGAATTCTGCTATAGATGTACAAACGTGACACACAACCAGCAAGACTTGTGCAGTCTTGATAAACTTTGGTTTTTAGCTTCAATTTGTTTTTAGCCACATTTGCATATCGGAGTTATTTTTTAAAATCTGTTTATTATTTGCTCAATTGTTATTTTGTTGTAGGTCATGGAAATCAAGGACATTTGCACACGACTTCATTATGCTGCTACTGGTCTGTGCATATTTATGATAATGAAATAGGGCAAATGTTTATTTGTAGTGTTTAGGAGGTTTAGACTGATGGAAAACATTGCTAATATTGGAAGCAGGAAATAGGGGCAGGTATTAGAATAAGAGTGACTTTGTTTAAAGCCAGATTGTGATGGCTGGATGACTGGGACAGGTCGTGTGAGGTATTCCTGGTATTCAGTGGCTAGTATCTAACAAAAGTTGTCCAAGGAAGACATACCAGTAAAGCACTGACAGGGTAATAAGTGCTCAAGGCCAACTGATGCTTATGGGGAGCAAAGCCTATCCAGTCTAGTCCTCTGCTACAGAAGAGCTCCTGTAGCACAGATTGCTAAAGAACTGCAGAAAGCACTTATATTGGGCAGATAAGAATGATGCCCTGATGAATCATGTTTCAGGGCAAATCACATTTCTCTTCTGCTGGAAAACATTTGGATTTTACTTTGGCAATGAAATGTGATGTATACTAAGGTTAATGTAAATGTGATTCTGGCTTTGTTAGAGCTAATTCTTCAGTGCAAATAGCAGGAAGATAATGTTCTTAACAGAGAAGAGCACATTATACAGCACAATGCCAATAACACCTTTCAGAGCTGCGTAACTATGGGTAACTGTGGTAATTCACTTTGAAATTACAGCTAGCTGCAGTTAAGGACAGATATGTACAATGAAACAGGAAGTGGTTTGCTGCTGGTTAGCCTCGAGGCTAACAAGAGGCCACTCTGTTCTCCACAGAGACACACTCTCTCCCTATGCAGACTCGGTCCAGTTCATCAGGGCTTCCTCCTACACACTAAACACATTTTACTACCAACACCGAGGCCTTCTCTCCTCACCAGCCAGAGTGTGAACTGTGCTATAGGAAATCTGTGTATGAATTGATTATCATTGGCTTTGGTTGATGTTGTGTGGACGGAAATAGCAACTCAGTGTAGCAGAAAAAATCAAGTTACTGTGTTTTTGCTATCGATTCTCCACCTCCTCATAACACAGTTTCTCTCGCTCTTACTCCCTGTGTTTCTCTGGCCCTCTCTTCCAGCTCTCTCTCTTTTCCTCACTCTGTACCATGCCACAAAATTGTTGTGGCTGACAGTGACAGTGTGTGTTTAGTTATCAGTCACACACAGCGAGCGAGGGAGGCAGACAGAGAGAGAGTGAGCAAGTGAGCATGACTGTTTTATTGCTTTGCGGTGGAGAAACCACTCTAGCATTTGTTTGAAACTAGTGAGTGCACTGGGGAATACATTGGCTGGTTAATGACCCAGTGCTTCTGAGCTCTAATGATGGGCATAAGCCTGCATTACGTCACGCTACTGATCCGCTGCTAATTTTGAATTGCAAAGAATCTGGTATAATGAAGGTGGATAGGGCCTTGCGTCTCTAGTAGCATTAAACAGAACTTCACTGTGAGGCTTGCACTGAAGTCATATGAGGATTTTTGTGGGATAGGATGCTGTGGGAAAAGCAGGCTCTGATTAGTTGATTGTAAGTCCTGGGCTTTGATCTGAAAAAAGGATGTGGGTAAATGCTCCTAAGGCAGAACTGAGCCTCTCTCATTACCTTAACTGTTCTCAGACCACAATCACAAGCTACATTATTGCCTTTTTTAGCGACAGAGTTGCTAGATAATTTAATAAAATATGAAATATTAATGTTGCACTTCCTGTGTGATGCATTATTGTTTTCCACATCTCCCGTGGTAGTTCACTTCCTGAGCCAAGAGCCTGTAATCCTTATCATGTATTTATTCCCTGTGTATGTGACTCTCTCTCTCTCTCTCTCTCTCTCTCTCCCATGCTACATGTATGTCCTGATTAAGTGGCCATTTATTGATCAAAGGATAATGGGAGTACACATAATGGAAGACATTTGATATTTTGATATTTCAAGAATAAAGGGGTAGGATATCTATCACTAGAGGACTGCATCATTGGAAACAGTATTTCCGTATACACAAACAGTCAGCTACAAATACAGTCAGTTTTGAAATCCCTAGGTTGTGAGGTCACAACCATGAACTTATTTAAATATGACATTTATTCACCTTTCAGCTGTTCAGTCTGCTAAACTAAGTTTAGTTCATGGTCATATATTTACTCCAGGCAATTTTATTTAAATTTGGGTTTTTCTATCATGGCTTACAGTCATATTTTACATCGTTTTAATTAATTACAGTTAATGGGTTATTGCGGCATGGTGGCGCAGCAGGTTAGTGTCGCAGTCACACAGCTCCAGGGACCTGGAGGTTGTGGGTTCGATTCCCGCTCCGGGTGACTGTGAGGAGTGTGGTGTGTTCTCCCTGTGTCTGCGTGGGTTTCCTGTGGGTGACTGTCTGTGAGGAGTGTGGTGTGTTCTCTCTGTGTCTGCGTGGGTTTCCTCCGGGTGACTGTCTGTGAAGAGTGTGGTGTGTTCTCCCTGTGTCTGCGTGGGTTTCCTCTGGGTGACTGTCTGTGAGGAGTGTAGTGTGTCCTCCCTGTGTCTGCGTGGGTTTCCTCCGGGTGACTGTCTGTGAGGAGTGTGGTGTGTTCTCTCTGTGTCTGTGTGGGTTTCCTCCGGCGACTGTCTGTGAAGAGTGTGGTGTGTCCTCCCTGTGTCTGCGTGGGTTTCCTCCGGGTGACTGTCTGTGAGGAGTGTAGTGTTTTCTCCGTGTGTCTGCGTGGGTTTCCTCCGGGTGACTGTCTGCGAGGAGTGTGGTGTGTTCTCTCTGTGTGGGTTTCCTCCGGCGACTGTCTGTGAAGAGTGTGGTGTGTCCTCCCTGTGTCTGCGTGGGTTTCCTCCGGGTGACTGTCTGTGAGGAGTGTGGTGTGTTCTCTCTGTGTCTGTGTGGGTTTCCTCCGGCGACTGTCTGTGAAGAGTGTGGTGTGTCCTCCCTGTGTCTGCGTGGGTTTCATCCGGGTGACTGTTTGTGAGGAGTGTGGTGTGTTCTCCCTGTGTCTGTGTCGGTTTTTTCCATGTGACTGTCTGTGAGGAGTGTGGTGTGTTCTCCCTGTGTCTGCGTGGGTTTCCTCCGGGTGACTGTCTGTGAGGAGTGTGGTGTGAAGTGAATATTTATTTCCTTATTGAAATGCATAGAATCAGTACATAAACACTGGAGATGAAATGGGACGTTTAAAATCAACAGAAATCTACAATTAATATTATATATGGTTTATTATTATGGATTATATATCTTGGGACTACTGTGCCACTGCTGTAAAGGATGAGTAGACATACATATAGCACTGGTTTCATTTTTAATTTTGGCTGAAGTGCCTGTTAAATGTTGTTGATAATTTTTATTTATGATAGGTGTGGACTGTACTGTTAATATTTTCTTCTTTGCCCACTTTAGTCTATTCTTCTCTAGTGGCCGTGTGGTATTAAGGCTCTACCCACTCATGTATTACCTCCTAATTATAACCCGGTTCATCAGGGTGTAGTTAGGAGGGTATTAAACTTTAGGGTGGCAGATAAAGATTATAAAGTCTTTACAAATCAATGGCTAGCTTGTTATCCAGTGGCCTTAATTATTTTTCATCTCATAAATCCGCTTAATTAAAAGATATCCGGTCTGGAAATTATTTTCACGAGGACCAAATGTGTGTAATCTAAATCTGACTCAATAGAGGTTCTCCAAACATTGCTAAGGTGTCTTGACAACTTAGGGTTCTGTTTGGAAAAAGCTTTTAGTGTTAGATGAGAAATGTTTGAGTTCCTGAGTGTCGTTATCTCAGCAACTCTGAGCCCAGTGTGCGATTTTTTTACTCAGATCCCCGCTGAAACTCAAGAATAGACACACGTGAGACCACTTTTGTCAGGAGAAATATTTGAGCAACAGAAGACCTCAGCTAAAGGTTCTATTGTCTTCCATCTGCTCTTGTTGCTGTGTAGGAGAAACTACTGAGATATTAACGAGACCCCTATCTAGTTTTTTTCTTTCTGGTTGCCATGCAGTCCCAGAGGAAGAAATGCAGGATAACAGAGAGATGGAGGGTGAAAGAATGAGAGACGGAGCGAGGAGGGGGTGGCATTTTTGGGCACGCTGTGCTCTCAGAGGGCGAGCAGGGTGCTTTGTTATGATTGGGTGAAAGGCATTCTGTGTAAGAGTGAGCGAGCAACCCGCTTTTGTGACTGTAGTCTCTGTATTCTGTGACAGGAGACACAAGACACTCTCTGAGAGCACAGTGGACGGGGACAACAGACGGCCTGACCCTGAGAGAGAGAGAGAGAGAGAGAGAGAGAGAGAGAGAGAGAGAGAGGTTAAACAGAGGAAGAGAGACAAAAGGAGAGAAAGTAAATAGAAAGAGAGAAAGAAAATACAGCAAGAGGAAGAAAGGGAGCAGTGAGTGAGAGAGAAAGCAAACAATGAAAGAGGGCATAAAAAGAAGGTGAGAGAGTGATAGAGAAATAGAGAGAGATCTGACGGATAATGAATGGTGTGGATAATGGATATGAATGAATGGTCTTGCCCTTCTCTAATATACTTTAGTTTTGTTGATTTACCCTGCTGCAGGTGTCCGTATGTGTGGGCAGTGTGTATTGTTGGGCAGGTTAGCATGGTTAAGTTGACTATGGTGGGCCTAGTGACCAACTCACTGTTGTAATGGAATGGTCCTCCAGACTCCAGTGCTTTACAGTAAGTGTCAAGCAGAAGGCAGCACTTAATCACTGATTGCCCTGGGAACATGAAAAGCGCTGTAAACAACCTCCATCCGTCTCCACTACAAATCCCACACAGCACTGTGTTGTTGTTGTTTTCAAGCACGGCTCTTAGGCAAGCTTCAGAGGGGCCTTTACTGTGAGGGGATGAGGGGTATTAACACTTGCACCAAATAACGCTGGCTATCATAGCTGTGCACTGGATCTTAACGGCTGATATTCAGTCCAAATCTCGCCACGTATAATGAGCTAACATGGGTTTACGGGACACCGTCTGCAAAGCCAGATCTTTTCTGTCGCCTCCAATTAGCACGGTACACAATGTTAAACGCTCCGCGAGGACTGGCGATAAGTGAAAGACTGCATCGGGGTGCTTAGAGGACACAGGCATGGTTATTAGCCAGTGATTCATGCTCAAATATTCTCTCTCTTACACACACACAGAGAGAGAGAGAGAGAGAGAGAGAGAGAGAGAGAGAGAGAGACAAAAATACATCAGGTCATGGAGATCTTCATTTAGAGCCTCGTTGAGCAATAATCACAGAGCAATTACACAAACGTCTGTTTAGTTATCAGTGATATTTCTTTTATTAGTTATGTATATTTTAATCTTAAACAGTAGATGGACACTTAAAAATGAAAAAATGGTGCAATTACTTTAGATAAGGAGCTCTTTATTAAGTTATTATGATCTGACAGGTGTTAAATATTGACTCCCCATTCTAAGCTTGGTGATTAGATTCTGGCCTCCTTGCACAAGCGTACTGCTGTGTTTACACTGGTCAGCCATAACATTATGACCACCAGTGGTGATTGCTCTAAGACTGCAAGGGAAGCTAAAAAATAAATGTTCAAATATATACTGTTGTGTGTACATGTGATTGAATAAATATGCACTACAACGCGATTAACTTTTGTTCAGAATCAGCTTCTTATCACTGGCAAAGACGCGGCTTTCCTCTCAATCATTCCCACAGCTTCACAGTGCTTTAAACAGTGTGGATGCTGAGCGTCCACAGAGTTCAATAGCGAAGCAGCGAAGTGCAGCGAAACGAGACGAGTGATTGGATAAATGCTGGGCTTTGTCCCGCCCATCGGACGCTCAGCGTCTCTGGGGGTCTATGGGGCAGTGGGCTGGCCTCGGCTGGCCCGGACGCTCAGCTTCTGCATGATGATTGGATGACCTGTCTGAGGCTGAATTCCTTTTTGATTGACAGCGAAATGAGCGAATCAGCGATCCTTTGGTGTAAAGATCCGTGGGAGAATTACATTTTCATTTTGTTCTGAGTTGAGACTTTCTTAATCCTCTTAGTGGCATTTTCTTTGTTAAAAACGACTAGCGACAAATCGAGCTTCTATTTCTGGTGGGTTTTTTGTAGCTGCTTGTGTTTGGAGACTAACTTCTATCACTCTTTCTGACTTCTATCTCAGTTTCTGTCCAGCGGGTGCTGCTGAGCCCCTCCACCGTCACAAAGCACTCACAGGCGGACACACTTCACATGGGCCAAGTCCGTTTAAGCAGCCTAGCTCTGCTGGCCATTGAGAGGACACTAGTCAAGTCTCTGGAAAAGACGCCTTGTTGGTACGACAGGGTCACAGATCATTTTGTTGAAAAGGAACGGAGGGTAGAATTTACGTATAAATAAACCGACACATTTTATCATGTAGGCCGAAATTGAGCTTCCCCTCCTTGAAAGACCAGCATCCGCCACTGATGACCACCTATTTGTTTCTACACTCACTGTCCGTTCTCTCAGTTCCACTGACCATACAGGAGCACTTCGTTTTACGATTTCCTACTGTAATACCTCCGTCTGCTGCTCTACGTACTTTCTTCGCCACACTTTCTGGGTGGTGGATCAGTCTCAGCTCTGCAGTGACACTGATGTTGTGGTGGTGGTGTGTTGAGCTGGTATGAGTGGATCAGACACAGCAGTGCTGCTGGAGGTTTTGAATATTCTGGCTGATCTGTGTATACGAGAAAAATGTTGTTCTATGCGTTCGAGGCGTAGTTGGTCTAATCCAGAACAGTGCAGAAGTAACTACACCTTCACTCAGAAGTTTAGGGAGTGGCATCCAAAGTCCAGGGTGTGTTTCTGCTTTGTGCCCAAGGATTCCAAGAACGCTCAAGACCCACCATGACCCTCATCAGGATGAGAGCAGTTACAGTAAAACCTCCAGTAGCACTGCTGTGTCTGATCCACTCATACCAGCTCAACACACCACCACCACAACATAAGTGTCACTGTAGAGCTGAGACTAATCCACCACCCAGAAAGTGTGGCGAAGAAAGTACGTAGAGCAGCAGACGGAGGTACTACAGTAGGTGAATGGACAGATTCTCCAGTGCCCACCTGTTTAGTGCTTTTTATAATGCATTAAAGCAGTGATTTCCAAACTTATGGAGTTTACAATATTTTCAACATATATTCCACACTACACTGGAATTTATTTTAAATGCTAATTAATATAAAACGGCAGCTTCGTACTGAATACAATACAATTACATATCACGTTTACAGTGGACTTGATGTATGATGTATGGGCTGTGCCCCCCGTGCTGCCCTGAGAAGCACTGCTCTGACTTACATCTGAGATATCTTACTTTTTCATCCAGTGAGTTAGAAACCAAGGCTGCTGTCAGTTATGGGTTGTGTTTTTGGCCTTTGAGGGGATGTGTGTGCTTCAGTGGAGATGATGCTGACTTAAACCTGAACATGATCTGGAGATCAAACAGCAAACACACTACAGTCAGTTCATTCCTCCTGGGTACTTTTGCATTCTTAGAAACACCAGTATCCACCAGACATGAAAATAATGCCAAGGTCCATCACTAGCATTCAGTTTCATCATCATCGGCTAAGATCTCTAGAGCATGAGGTAGATTGGTGTTTTATTTTAGTCGGTTTGCGCTAGAGTCAGTGCTCAGGAGAATGTACTATGGTTCAGTTTACTTCCATGATTTACTCTCCATATATTTACTATTCAAGTGAAGGTCTTTCGGATGGAGAGTTCAGTCAGTTTAAGTCTGTTTCATTCCAGATTTCAGATGGGTTTTTTTTTCTAAACCTAGTAGTCAGTATTTTCTTCATTCATTCATTCATTATCTGTAACCCTTATCCAGTTCAGGGTCACGGTGGGTCCAGAGCCTACCTGGAATCATTGGGCGCAAGGCGGGAATACACCCTGGAGGGGCCCCAGTCCTTCACAGGACAACACAGACACACACACATTCACTCACACACTCACACCTACGGACACTTTTTTGAGTCCCCAATTCCCTACCAAAGTGTGTTTTTGGACTGTGGGAGGAAACCGGAGCACCCGGAGGAAACCCACACAGACACAGGGAGAACACACCACAGTATTATGCTATTTGAGCATTACATTTAACAAGAATAAGACCACATTAAGCCATAGTCTATTAATATTGTTAACAGGAATAACATATAAGAATACTGTACAATAGATGGGTAATAATTATATAATAATGCCACAAATAAAGGAAATTCAATGTGCTGTTGGCCAATCTGCTTTACTAAGTGCTTCTGTATGACAGGGACAGTTACTGGCACAGGTTGATGCCTTCTGTTTTACAGATGTTACAGATGGTGGTGAAACTTTAATAGAAAATATTAAAGGTATGAGCTATCTCCAAACATATTTCATCATTTTAAAAAGTGTCCCCCTGCATCATTGGCTCCAATTCAAATCCTGGACAAGACAAATCACTCAAAGCACTTTTTCCCCCCAATGGTCCAGAAAAAAAAGGAGCAGAATTTTTAAGCAGGCGACATTCAAATACGCCCGATGAGAACCCGCCCCGCTGCGCCCGAATGGCTAAGTCCCCCTTTTGTGGTGCCTCATTTCTAATCTCTTTGAAAAGTTTTCGGGTGAAAAATGGGAAAACGTGTTCAGCAGTCGCCCTCACAAAGCCATCCTGCAGACCATCCAACCCCAAGACTATCCAGCCCCAGGCTTTGAATCTCAAACAAAAGATCACGGCTGATCTAAGGCCTGTATTAAAGATGCAGTGCAGTCTAGACATGATATGAAACTGGTTCTAGAACAGCAGAGGCGGAACTGTGGGATTTTTAGCTAGAGAGAAAGAGAGAAAAAGGACGAGAGATAGAGGGAGTAGAGGGTGGTGAGTGGTGCTTTGTGCCGCTGGTGAATAGGCTGATGCATGCGCCTGTTGCAGAGTGTGTAACGGTCTCTTTTGTGTGTAATATCATCCCTCCTAAGCCTGTCACGGTCACAGCAAACCTCCTGCTCAAGCATGCTAACACAAACACACACACACACACACACACTGTCTGCCTCAGAAAATAGGGCGGGCTGTTGCATGTTTAAAAATGTATTTAAACGAGGCATGGTTTGCTCATATGAGAGTGGAGTCGTTTTGTATTGCTCTGTGCCTGTGAAATACAGTCAGAACTCAGGATACTGTCTTAATGAGTCTTTAAAACAAGAGCCTTGGAGCAATGCTCAGCCAATAGAGTGTTTTAATGTTTACTGTGGCATTGAAATGTTGCGCCACGCTTTCCTCTGAATAAACCTTATCCATGTAATATACACTAATAATGATTAATGATTGCTGAGCATCATAGAAAAGCATGGTGTCCCCAAACTTCTGACAGGCCGTGTCCAATCTCAGTGGTTGTGTAACGCAGGGGAGAGTGGGTGTGGAGGCTGTGATGGGAGCTTGTTTGGGAGAGGACCAGGCAGCAGGATTATCAGGCCGTAGTTAGAACGCGATTATCCAAGCCTGAATGAACAGCTACTGTGGGCCGCAGTCCATTGGACACCTTTCTGCCCTCTCTCAACGTTTCCTTTTCCCACCTCCTCTCTGAGTTACTCCTCACACTCCTCTTTACACGGAGAATGCAGTATGTTCACTCTCATCCGGATAATTGTGTTTGATTCTCTGGGTTTTCCTGAGATTGGTGTGATGCACTCGACCACTTTATGTTAATAGTGTTATTTGAGCATTGGTGCAAAAAAAAACATATTTCAGCTCTGAGTTGTTGTTTTTATGGCTTTCACATTCAATGAAACTATTGAATGAACCTCTGTGGGATTGTGGTAAGTTATAGTTCAACAATCTAATAACCCTCTCCCTCAGAATTACCCAAACACTAATACATTTTCAGCCATGGGATTGTGTGTATTGCAGTGAAATTTGCATGTGTTGGTGTGTACAGAGGCGGCACGGTGGCGCAGCAGGTTAGTGTCGCAGTCACACAGCTCCAGGGACCGCTGGAGGTTGTGGGTTTGATTCCCGCTCCGGGTGACTGTCTGTGAGGAGTTTGGTGTGTTCTCCCTGTGTCCGTGTGGGTTTCCTCCAGGTGACTGTCTGTGAGGAGTGTGGTGTGTTCTCCCTGTGTCCGTGTGGGTTTCCTCCAGGTGACTGTCTGTGAGGAGTGTGGTGTGTTCTCCCTGTGTCTGCGTGGGTTTCCTCCGGGTGACTGTCTGTGAGGAGTGTGGTGTGTTCTCCCTGTGTCTGCGTGGGTTTCCTCCAGGTGACTGTCTGTGAGGAGTGTGGTGTGTTCTCCCTGTGTCTGCGTGGGTTTCCTCTGGGTGACTGTCTGTGAGGAGTGTGCTGTGTTCTCCCTGTGTCTGCGTGGGTTTCCTCCAGGTGCTCCGGTTTCCTCCCAGAGTCTAAAAACACACGTTGGTAGGTGGATTGGCGACTCAAAAGTGTCCGTAGGTGTGAGTGTGTGAATGTGTGTGTGTGTCTGTGTTGCCCTGTGAAGGACTGGCGCCCCCTCCAGGGTGTATTCCCACCTAGCGCCCAGTGATTCTGTGTAGGCTCTGGACCCACCATGACCCTGAACTGTATAAGCGATTACAGATAATGAATGAATAAATGAATGGTGTGTACAGTCTCACAAGTTTTCTGAAAAGAAACAAGCTTAAAATGTCACATTTTAGTGGACAATGTCTATATATTACTATAAAGATCAAATTTAATATGTACACACGCTTTACTTTATGTTTTTTCCACAAAATGTTAAGGTCCTTTTTACTTTATTTATTTATTTATAGCAGTAGTTTGCTCTCAGTAGGAAAAGGCATTTCCACATTTTAAATTTCAACAAAATGTAATATAACCAGTGCCCCCTAAATATAGGCATAGACGTGTACGAATACAATAAACTGACAATGGCACCTACACCCAGCTGCTGTCCTAATGGAAATGTTATGACCTTGATGCATTGCTACAAGCTGTCATCATGCTACCATTACAAGTCCAACAGTCTACTAATTTACACATATTAGATTTTCAGGGGAATGTAGGAAGGGGCCTAGTGGAAAACAGAGCTGTGTTTAGTGCTCTTAGTCTGAAATCTCTACCTAAACTGCACAGTCTATACCACAAATATGTAATATGTTTGTAAGCACAAGACGAGGTATTGAACACGAACTTGACTTTAATGAAAAGTTGTTGTGTGTACAGTGTTCTGGAGCTAGCTTTGGATTTTCACCATTGGTGGTGTTATTTCATGAGATCAGAACAGAAATTTGGAAGAGTAGACTTAAGTCTGTGGAAAGAGGCCACCATTTAATGATTTAATTTTCACTCAAAATGGCCATTAAGCAACAAGCTAGCCATCCATTTTAAAAGCTAAATCTCTGACTGTGGCCCATTTTCTGTAGTATAATAAACACAATAGCAATCACAGCACTTGTCCCAGAGCCAACATTTAATGCACACATGGCAGTAGAAATGTTCGTAGCTGCAGTGAATGAGAATAGTGAATTATTTGCAGTTGTTTGAGATTTAAACCCCAAAAATCATGATTATAAAGTGCATGTGCTTCCCACACTGGCTAAGGACTGAAACAGTTCATCTTCCGTCCACATGTACAAATGACTGTGGTCAGGTTTGTAATAATAGTTGTAGAAACAGAACAGGAAAGGCCTCTGAGAACTGGGTGTGGAATGACTCAGGCGATCTGAATCCACAGTGATGTATTAGCCAGTTCTTACATAAAAAATGACATCACTTTAGGCTCTGTTTCTTAGTATGTTTTTGTACTGTCTCTAGGTGGGCTCTCAGCTATTCCTCTCTCTCTCTCTCTCTCTCTCTCATGAGTTCATGGGTAGTGAATCTCCCTCAGAATTTAGGAAATAAACTCACTCTTTCCATATGTCTGGCCATAAATGATTCAAACTCCACTACCTCGGGCTTCTTTAAACTCAGGGTTGTACCATGTTCCTAAACTCGGTTCAAAGTAAGGCTAATGCTAGCCCCCGGTGTTAGCATCACTAGACTTTCACTCCATCAGCACTCTGATCAAACACATCAGCCATATGTGTGTCCTAAAAAAGCTTCAGAGCAGGAAGACACATCAGAGAACTTTAAATAGCCATGCTAATGCTAACATGCTGTTCTGGAATTAGATAAACTCACTGCTCTCGCTCTCTCTCTCTCTCTCGCTCTCTCTCTCATGAGATAATGACTATTGATTCTTCCCTCTATTTCATATAAACACAACATATAAAAAACAGACTTGTGCAGAAAACATCAAAGTCCCCTTCCAGTCATTGATTTTAACTTACCTTCTTTAGCTAAATTGAATTTAACTATTTAAATGCCTTAAAATAGCATTGATGTAATTTTACACCTTTGCCTTTGCCTTACTCAGTTTGTGCAGATCTATGAATATGGAGTAAGTCCCTATGTCTTTCAAAAGCCCCGCCTTTCATGCTGACAGGATTGGTTCCTCAGGTTTGTGATGTAAGAAACCCAGGCTGTCTAAAGCTGCCCATCTGAAACAGTCCTTGGACAACTGCAGTTTCAAAGCGGAAATTCTCAGCAATGGCATTAACTTCTTATTTAACTCATGATGGAAAAGTTCAAGACACTTATCCATACGTTCACACACACCAATGGATAAAAACTGTGCAAGGTAGTGGTTGACTCTTTTCTGTGTGATTTTTATACGCCAGTCCTTAAGCCTGTGTTGCGTGCAGCAGCTCCCTGTTGATCCGAGCTGTGCGTGTTTTGTGACCAGCCTCTCTGCGTTATACTACACTCCCCCTCCCTGTTTAAAGATGATATAATGACAAAGCTGACTGTTTTATATTCAGTGTTTGATTTATTAGCTGGACACTCGGAAGCTGTAAATAAAATAGAGATGTTGCCCAGAGTGAAGGACAGAAACTGAAAGAATTGAAATGACTGGGAAAGCTTTATATATATATAAATTTTGAATGACTTAAAACCCATCATATTTCATCAAATTGCAAAAGAAGTGATAATATCTCAAAGCACATCATCTGACAGAAGTTTATAATAACTTACTATTTATTCATTCATTCATTATCTGTAACTCTTATCCAGTTCAGGGTCGCGGTGGGTCCAGAGTCTACCTGGAATCATTGGGTGCAAGGCGGGAATACACCCTGGAGGGGGCGCCAGTCCTTCACAGGGCAACACACACACACACGTTCACTCACTCACTCACACCTACAGACACTTTTTGAGTCACCAATCCACCTACCAACGTGTGTTTTTTGGACTGTGGGTGGAAACCGGAGCACCCGGAGGAAACCCACGCAGACACAGGGAGAACACACCACACTCCTCACAGACAGTGACCTGGAGGAAACCCACGCAGACACAGGGAGAACACACCACACTCCTCACAGACAGTGACCTGGAGGAAACCCACGCAGACACAGGGAGAACACACCACACTCCTCACAGACAGTGACCTGGAGGAAACCCACGCAGACACAGAGAGAACACACCACACTCCTCACAGACAGTGACCTGGAGGAAACCCACGCAGACACAGGGAGAACACACCACACTCCTCACAGACAGTGACCTGGAGGAAACCCACGCAGACACAGGGAGAACACACCACACTCCTCACAGACAGTCACCTGGAGGAAACCCACGCAGACACAGGGAGAACACACCACACTCCTCACAGACAGTCACCCGGAGGAAACCCACACAGACACAGAGAGAACACACCACACTCCTCACAGACAGTCACCCAGAGGAAACCCACGCAGACACAGAGAGAACACACCACACTCCTCACAGACAGTCACCCGGACACTACCTGCTGCACCACTGTGCCGCCCATAACTTATTATATTATTATTATTATAAATTAAAGTTTATAATAACTATGAATGTATGTAATAGAATATAGTACATAGTAATAACTGCTTGTACAAACTTTGGTCAGTGATTGTAGTATTTCATATTTACGTTGTTGTTGTTGTATATAATGTTAAAGAGACAATAGTTATGACAAATAAATCCTAATTGTTGCACAGTGCTGTACATTCTGATTAATGCATTAAAGCTATGGTTTGGCCAAAAAAATCACGAATGTCACTGTTGTCCTTTCAGCTGAACAAAACAGTATGATTTGCCAGTATGAAAATGATGTAAATTTGTTAAGTAATCAGATGCATGTATATCTATCTGACCTCTGTGCTCTTCTTATAACTAATCTCTAATCTGTTCTTACATAACAACACCATCAGCATTCTCTCTTCAACTCACAGCGATTCTAAAATGAATATCAACTGTCAGTGGGGTGTCAGGCTTACCGTCCTGTACCTTCTGCTGACATAAGCTGTGTTCCCTTCTTCTTTTCCCTTCTCATGGCTTTGGTTCTCCTTGTTCTTTCAGGTGGCACTGAGGAGACGGGGGAGCAGGGAAACCTTCAAGGACAAGAAATCTCTTACTCAGGTTTGTATTTTTTAAACACTACTCTTACGCAATACATCATCACTCTCAGAATAAATCCTTGTACCTTGAAAAACGTAACTTTACAGTAGAAGAACTTTGAAGTGTAGGTTAAAGTAACATAAAAGGTCGTTTTGGTGTTTCAGATAATTATTATAACAGCTAAATATCATTAATATGAGAAATGTTATGACCTGACTCTCCTCATTCACACAGGAGGACAGTGCAGACCTGCGCTGTCAGCTGCAGTTCGCTAAAGAGGAATCTGCCCTGATGCGTAAGAAAATGGCCAAAGTGGGCCGGGAGAAGGATGAATTGGAGCAGGAGCTCCAGAAGTACAAGTCTGTGTACGGGGACGTGGACAGCCCCCTGCCCCTGGCTGAAGTGACAGGAGGTGGGCCACACAGTACACGAGAGGCTGAGCTACGCTTGCGGCTCAGGCTGGTCGAGGAGGAGGCCAATATTTTGGGGCGCAAGATCGTAGAGCTGGAGGTGGAGAACCGTGGCCTACGGGCCGAGAATGAGGACCTGCGATCCCAGTATGAGCGCGATTGTTTCGGCCGTGAGCCTTTCTCCAGTGTGCCAACTTCTCCGTATGGCACAGACGGGGCACTGGAGTCGGCCAGCGAGCTGCGGCGCCACCTGCAGTTTGTGGAAGAGGAGGCTGAGCTCCTTCGACGTTCCATCTCTGAGATTGAGGACCATAACAGGCAACTGACCACTGAGCTCAACCGCTTCAAGTTTGGGCCTGGGCCAGGTGATGGTGAGGCTGAAGGTGCCACAAGTGTCCTGAAGCCTGGAAATGGGGGTAATGGTGGTAACGGAGGGGTGATCATCCCAACGAGTGGTGCCGGGCTCCTGCAGGAGGAGCTGAAAGCTGCTCGGCTACAGATTGATGAGTTGAGCGGGAAGGTAATGAAGCTGCAGTATGAGAATCGCGTGCTAATTTCCAATGTACAGCGCTGTGACCTGGCTGCCCACCTGGGCCTGCGCACCGGGAGCCCCCGGGACAGTGATGCTGAGAGCAGGGACGCTGAGGAGGAGGAGACAGGACGGCTCTTGATGCTCCATCCCAAACGGGAGGGTCCTGTGGGTGGTGAGAGCGACTCTGAGGACCCATTCGAGAAGACTGCCACCTCTGGGTTCGGGAGTGGTGGGAAAGCATCGGACGTTGGTGAGCTAGGAGGGGCGGAGCTTGCGCAGCGGAGGCGGGAAGATCGGGAGATGCTCATTAGTATTAAAAGGGAGGCAGAACGGCTGGGAAAAACAGTGGAGCGGCTAATCACAGACACTAACAGTCTGATCTGTGAGGGACGTCTGGTTATAACTGGAGCCGACTCTGTCGGGGTAGGTGAAGTTACTGTAATCAGTGGGTTTTCATAACATTTCCTTTCATTTCACAACCTTTCATAACGTTTTTTTAAGCTGGTCTAGTGACATATTTAGCATCTGAATCATTTACATGGATTCTGCAAGCTTCAGTAAAGCACATTTGGCATAATGGATAGTAACATAGGACTTGAACCACCTGATGCATGTTCCTTTTCCTTCCAGACTGCTGGGGACGTTTACGAGTTCAGAGGCGATGGGGACACAACCGAACCCAAGCCTGACTCTCAGGTGCTGGATGCCATCAATGCTCGTATGTGCACATTCCGGGCCGAACTCCATTCCTTCGTGGAGAAAGTGGACCACTTGGGCGAGGGTCTGAGGGAACGCACTGACGACCTTTCACCCATGCCCAACCTCACCGAGTCCAGCAGCTTCCTGTCCACAGTCACCTCCATGTCTCGTGACTCACCCATCGGAACTCTGGGAAGGGACCTGGTGACGGACTTCCAGGTAGGTTATATATGTCATTCTGTCCTTCATCTCCTCTTAAACCTTGTAGCGCCTGCTGTCACATGCTACTTGGGACATGATTGTGTTTTATTGTTTCATAAATTTTTAAGTTGTTTTGACACACATTAATGTGTTTCAGAGTTCAGTCAGGCAGCTCAGAGAAATACACTTCGATTGTATAAGAAGAGTGGTGAAAATAACATATAACTATTACACTTACTGTTTTTTAAGTGTAACTTAATACCATTTAAATTACAAATTAGTAGTGATTTAGTACAAATTTGTGTTTCCAAAATAACTTTAATCACACACCCATCCTGATGTACATTCACTGGAATCCATGTAAAACTGTATATTTGACACACTATGTTCATTTATTTTAAAAGTGAAATTAATGTTATTATATGGGTGTCCTGTTCAGATCTGATGGACTTCACTGTTTCTGTTGTGTTCACGATAGTTATGGCAAGACAGCATAGATGGGTCTAGACATAAACAATGGCATGTCTAAGCATGTGAATCATATAGAGACTGACAGTCCCATTGCTTCTGTATGCTTCAGTCATTGAGTTTGGCTCATTCATAACATACTTTCTGTTGCTTTCACTTGAAAAATTGGGAAATCGATTGTTTTGTGTTTGAACACATCCTAACATTTATCCACTTTTATTTTTTTAGTCGTCCTCTTTCTAAATATGTGTATAAAATAAAACATTGACATTTTGATCGTTGTAATATTTGGCTTTTTCAGCTTAAAGCAGTCACATATAAGGAGTTCATGCAAATTTCAAAGAATTAATAAAAACAATTTATTAATGCAGAATGGTGGCAGAGCAAGTCTTAGAAGCCAGGTCACTATACACATATCTCACACATTTATGAGAGCCACTTGGAGCCGGATGGAGGCTTTGTAGACCATACCACCACCACCATGCTTCACCAAGAGCCTAACTAAACTGTGCTACACCACCCAGCTCAGCCAAAGGCCACCTTGCCACCTCTTCATGAACCTTTGTCCCACCACAACCCCAAAGCAGTTTCCTACAATAAAACCCACACTTTACAGTGTCTACACCTACTCTTCTCCATCTCTACCCAGTGTCTCACCCCTGGCTTCTTGCTGAATTGCTGTGTCAGGGTCAGGGTCAAGAACAAAAAGGGCCACTATCAACCGCGTGGCCTGTTAAGTTGGAGCCAGTGGCTGGTGCACAATATGCTTTTATAAGCAAGGCAACACTGAGCCATTACAGCTGTAATATAACTATATATTAGCTGATTTTCCCTAAACATGTTTTTGGGGAAATTTGGTTCAACCTTGATATCCAGTCTTTCAAGGGAATTCAGAATGGTTTGATGTGAAATGGTCTGTTCTATGGAAATTCTCAGTAGCGGTGATAGAAATTGGTTTGGAAGGATATTAAATGAAATACAAATTCACTGTTTGTTGCCAAGACATTAGCAATAGGGCTTTGCTAAAGTTTTCTGAAAAAAACTGGTTCTTGTCACCATCAACTTAATATATGCAGCATTTGACATCAATTATCTCTGAATATTATCCAGTATCCAGCCAAAGCATGTTTTAAGCCAAATAAAACTTTGGTTGACCCTGCTGTTTTACTCAAAGTTTTAGAAGTAAACACTAAAACACTGGAGTGTGTGTTAATATACAGTACTTTGGCAAAGTCAAACCCCATTTTCAGAAATGTTGAGACTTCCTAAAAATGCATTAAAACAGAAAAACAAAATTATTTGTTTGTTCCCTCAACCTTTTATTTAACAGACCAAAGGACAGAGAAGTGATTTTCCACGTCTTCAGCGGTGAAATAGATTGATACATACAGGGGTTGGACAATGAAACTGAAACACCTGTCATTGCAGTGTGGGAGGTGTCATGGCTAAATTGGAGCAGCCTGGTGGACAATCTTCATTAACTGCGCATTGCACCAGTAAGACCATGTGCATCCAATGGTTCAAACATTGTGTCCTGAAGGCGGTGCCGTGTATCAGGACGACAATGCACCAATACACACAGCAAGACTTGTGAAAGATTGGTTTGATGAACATGAAAGTGAAGTTGAACATCTCCCATGGCCTGCACAGTCACCAGATCTAAATATTATTGAGCCACTTTGGGGTGTTTTGGAGGAGCGAGTCAGAAAACGTTTTCCTCCACCAGCATCACGTAGAGACCTGGCCACTATCCTGCAAGAAGAATGGCTTCAAATCCCTCTGACCACTGTGCAGGACGTGTATATGTCATTCCCAAGACGAACTGACGCTGTATCGGCCACAAAAGGAGGCCCTACACCGTACTAATAAATTACTGTGGTCTAAAACCAGGTGTTTCACTTTCATTGTCCAGCCCCTGTGTATAAATTGATGCCTGCAACACACTCAACAGAGGGACAGAGGCATGTTAACGGACCATAGTCTTGAGTTGTCATCTAACAGTAAACAAAATCACCTCAGAAATATTTCCCTAATGGAATAAATCCCAGATGGTCTCTGACTTTTTCATGGTACTGTCATTAATGGTTCTTTATGAACAGTGAACTCAGAATATGAAATACAGATTACATCATTCACCTCTTACTTTTTTCCTTCTTGGTATGTTGTCAGAGGGCTTTGGAGCTTTGGAGACACTGCTTTCGCTTCTCACATGCTCTCTGCTATTGCGTCTGCAGCAATAAGGACATGAGTCAACTTGTCACCAAATCGCTTGCTTGATTGTATTCTGTTGTTTTTCCATTCAAAATGTTTTTCACGTTTAAGAAGCAGATTCTGCGCTCAAACACTACAAAGAATTCTGGTTTTGGATGATGTTATATTTTGGTTTATGTTTATTGCTGGAACTATTGGTAAAGCTGGGTGGCTATAGACCTCTGAAGTTGTGTTGTCGTTTTGTAGAAATCATCAGGCCCCTATTAGGAAATCCTCCATTTTAGAACGTAATCGCTGTAGAGCACAGCTCTAACAAAGTTTTCTTTGTGTCATAGGATCCTATGAACTGTGAGGTTGTTAAGGAGCTAAAATATTAATACTAGCTAACTAGCTAACACTGCTTCACACTGAATTACATCTGAAGTACAGCAACCTCCGCAAAACACTCCCCTCAAACCAACCAGGTTTGTCCAAAATGGTCGTTAATTTTCTCCAGAAGTAGTAGCTAGGAAATGCCATAGTTCCCATAGAGAAATCTGCTTAGCGTTCCTAATATGGTCACGATGCAGACTACAGAATGAGACATGACTTCAGAGGCTTTTCAACACAGCACTTAAACCAACTACCATTACAGACAGTCTCGGCTTCTAGTACAAAGCAATGGCCTGCACCTCATGCATTAAGGTGGAGTCAGATATTCCTCACTGGTAAAAGAAGTACGGCCTTCGATTAATGCTGAAGACTTTTGGCTAACTTGCACGCTGCTTCTACAGCATGGCTAAGATATGTGTCCACAGAACATGGGCAAACAGCTCACATGCGTGCATGCCTTTAGCGCTTAGCATAACGTTCACTGCACAGTTTTGGTTGTTGGTTTTTTTAGACTCATGTATCCCTCATTGCATGCGCTTCATAACAAGAGTTTTGCATTCTTTTTTCCCTCCCTTGCCCCTTCTCTCCCTCTCTTTCTCTCTCATCTCTCTACTCTCTCTCTCGCTCTCTCCTCTTCCTATGTCTGTCTCTTTCACTACACTCTAACTTTGTATTTCCTTCAGATGTTTCAGCCCATGATTCTGCTCATCCTCATACTCGTCCTCTTCTCATCACTCTCCTACAGCGTTATCTTTAAGTTGGTTTTCCTTTTTGCGCTTTTCTTTGTCTTGTAGCCCGCTCTGCCTCTGTTTCTGTTTCACTGCCATGGTTTTATTCCATCATCATCTCTTTTTTTAAATCAACTGTGTGTTTATAAGTTCCCTGTTTTTTTTTTTCCATTTATGTTATGCATTAAATCCCGCCTCTACTGCCCCACCCCTTTTTAAATTCTGTGTCTTCTCGTGAGTTGTTTCCGTTTTTGTCGTTCACAATCGACTCCATGCATCTCCTTTCCCCTCGTTACCCCACCCCCACCCGTCCCACCCTCTCACTCCTGACCCCATCCACCCCTGTCTTCCTTCTCCCCTGTGCCCCCTACCCCTCACTCACAGTCCGGGCGGAGGCAGGAGCTGGAGTGGTCCCTAGGCCGTCAGACTGGCCCGGAGGCCCTGGGGCCCGCCGCACTCAGTAGATACACCAGGCCCCACAGTGTCAGACTCGAGGTCAGTGCCTCGTTCATCTCCCTCCCAGCCTGCAGATAGCGCTGATGAGTTTTAATCATGTACCTGATTTCTGTAGTACCTCTTTGAATTCTGAAAGAATAAAAAAGTTTGTAGGCCATTATAGTTTATATATGCCAACTCCCAAAGAACATCAAAGAGATAAAGGGATAAAAGGATAAAAGGGAGACAAGAATAGACAATGGATTTGGGCATTTTAAAAGAAACAGATATATTTAGGTTTAAATAAAATACGTTTACACATAATAGCTAGCTCTATGCAGTACTGGCGGTCACAGTCACACTTCATCTGTGGTGCACTTTCTGTTTGTGAAGGTCACTCCACTCACTTCAACTTCTCTTGATTTCAGGTCGTTTTGATTTCTCATTACTTATATTCATTTGCCACTCATTCACCACAGACACTGGGAGAGAGCACAGGGGCTTTTATGCTGAAATCTGAAAAGGCTTTTGAAAACATTTTCAATTGAAAATTTACACAAAGTATAGGGCAATGTGTGGAGCAAGTGGAATACATCTCTGCTGCAGAATTTTTTATTTTTTTTTATATAACAATTTAAAAAAGCACAGCCACATTCAATATTCAAAATATTATAGAGCAGTTGCTCAAACGAAATCATTTTGGCGTTCATCCACCTAGTATCTATGCTTCATTTTGATACATACACATTAATGACTGTGAGCAGATTTCAAATAGTCCAGCTTCATGAATAAATTGTTACTGTGGGTTGTTTAACATTTGCTGGTGCAAACGAACCCTCAAAATCTTAGCTTTTTTAAAATTGTGGTAATGTAATTATGTGCATCTTGAGACAGTGTTTTAGTACAGTTTAACAGCTGTTGAATACATATTGAAGTGCTACTTCGTCTAAGTAATAGGACGTTATGATTGTCTGCAATATTTCCACAGAGTTTCACAAAATAGAAAGTAAAGAATGATGAAGAATGAAGTATGTTTTTATAGAGAGCAGAATCAAAGCTGGTTTCACGGCTGTAGGATTGGACTGGCATGTCGAATTAGCTCTTCTGCATTTCCGTCTGTTTGCGTCTGACATTGGGGATCCTGAGAGGATTTTATTAGGACACGAGCTCCCCACAGAGCTGCTGCTAAGAACCAGGCCATGGGCTGCTTACTTCTATGTTCATTTCAAAAGAAGGAAAAATGAATGTGCAGGTTTAGATGTGAGGCACAGTGAGAATTAGCACAGCACCGACTGTCATTATTTGCTGATGCACTTACTGCAAGCACTTTTTGTGATTTTATTTTAAAATATCACTCACAGCATGCCCTTCCATTTGGTTGAGAATGGCCTGTAATTTTAGACGGAGATAAGGTGTAGAAACACTCTATATTAGATCTAATGGTATTGTATTATTATATTAATGTAAGTAATTAAATACATACATTTGTTTGATATTAAATTAGCATATCATGTTTTACTTTGCTCCGGTTTCCTCCCACAGTCCGAAAACACACGTTGGTAGGTGGATTGGCGACTTGAAAGTGTCCGTGAGTGTGTGAGTGAATGTGTGAGTGTGTGTGTGTTGCCCTGTGAAGGACTGGCGCACCCTCCAGGGTATGTTCCTGTCTTGCGCCCAGTGAATCCGGGTAGGCTCTGGACCCACCGTGACCCTGAATTGGATAAGGATTGCAGCTAATGAATGAATGAATGAATTAATGTACTGGAATAGCTAATGTAGTTAGTAATATAGCATTCATTATCCACTGACAAACTAAACTAACCAACGTTGGACACTACACTTGTACTACAGCTATATTTTGAGAAAAGGGAAAGTGTTTAGCTGATATTTAATAGTGCTTCATACTAATATTAACAATGTAATGTAATAAAACAGCAGATATAAAATGATTGATTATGTAACAGGCTTGTAAATAATTTAACAGTCAGAGGTGTTTTTCCGCTAATACAGAATGAATTCATGTTGTTAAATTATCATGTCTAGAACCTAATATGAGATGTGTGTCTGTGTTGTCATGGGTTCAGCTCCGGGACCCGAGCCTGCCAGACATGGGGACCTCTGCCAGGGAGGTGCAGTTCTGTCTGGACCCAGAGAGGAGGCTGAGAGCTGGACAGGAGGAGAGAGAGATCTTATCGTCCTCCATCACTCAGGTAGGACGACCCGCATTAACTGCATATTCCACAACTTCCACAAGGTCATCCACGGATAAGCAGCTGTAATTACAGTGCGATGATGTTCAGCTGAAGAGCTGCTTTATTCTGTAGATCTTATTTCAGATCATTTAAATGAAAGCCATCGGGTATGGAAATAGTGGTAAAGTGATTTTCAGACCGACCCCGAGCACACACTGTGTTATCAATGAACTGTGTATATCTAATCATATATGGTAACTCCACATCAATGATGTTATACTGACTGCCTAATTGTTCTTACAAACTAACAAACTAAGAGTGGACATCATTTCTTTGAGTGTAAACCTATGAAAAACCTTGTAAAAATGGAGGAGTTGTTGTACTTCTATATTTCGCCCATGTTAACAATTGAAAAGTAGCTGAATATAAATTTAAGAATATGAATATGGGGCGGCACTGTGGCGTAGCACACGTAATGTCGCATTCACACAGCTCCAGGGATTCAAGACCCACTCCGGGTGACTGTCTGTGAGGAGTGTGGTGTGTTCTCCCTGTGTCTGCGTGGGTTTCCTCCGGGTGACTGTCTGTGAGGAGTGTGGTGTGTTCTCCCTGTGTCTGCATGGGTTTCTTCCAGGTGACTGTCTGTGAGGAGTGTGGTGTGTTCTCCCTGTGTCCGAGTGGGTTTCCTCCGGGTGACTGTCTGTGAGGAGTGTGGTGTGTTCTCCCTGTGTCTGCGTGGGTTTCCTCCGGGTGACTGTCTGTGAGGAGTGTGGTGTGTTCTCCTTGTGTCTGCGTGGGTTTCCTCCGGTTGACTGTCTGTGAGGAGTGTGGTGTGTTCTCCCTGTGTCTGCGTGGGTTTCCTCCGGGTGACTGTCTGTGAGGAGTGTTGTGTGTTCTCCCTGTGTCCGTGTGGGTTTCCTCCGGGTGTCCAGGTTTCCCCCCATAGTCCAAAAACACAAGTTGGTAGGTAGATTGGCAACTCAAAAGTGTCCATAGGTGTGAGTGTGTGAGTGAATGTGCGAGTGTGTGTGTCGCTCTATGAAGGACTGGCGCCCCCTCCAAGGTTGGTTTATGCCTTGCACCCAGTGATTCTATGTAGGCTCTGGACCCACCATGACCCTGAACTGGAAATGGTTTCAGAATGAATGAATATGAATATGAACGTAAACATACGTGAATGTTCATTTCCACTAATCATATGGAGATCCTTGTTTATAAACAGTAAACCTGTTTTAACTTCCAGCTGTGCTCTTGAAAAAACACACTAAATATTATATCAGTCGTTTTGCCCCATTTTTATAGTGTGATAAATGTTTAATGAGATCTTAAATCTCCCTTTTCAGAGCAAGGGTGCTGGGACTTTTGTCCAAATTTGCCATATTTACTCACCTGAAGTTGTAGTGCAATGATACGTCACGTCAGATCCATAGCTGCAAGGGCACAAGGTCAAACCTTGCATTGTGCAACAAAGTGTAATATTAAATATCACTGACCTACACGCCCTCGCTCTGTGGCTATATTTTGTCTTTGGAACTGTAGTAAGGAGATCATATGACTGAGTTCACGCTTCTGACAAATGTGAAAGGAACTTTTTAAAGTACTCCTCAAGGCCAGGTGGAGTCATGATGAATTGGTGTTGCTTGACACTAAAAATATTGCCCTACATAAATGAGCTCTATTAGAAAGCAGTACAATGTTTCACTGCAAAATAATATTAAATTATTAAATTATATTAAATGTGTGTTTTTCCTGTGAGTAGAAAAAGCTCACTTCTCTTTTGTAAGAGACCCCCAAATTAAACTCAGATCAGTGTAAAAGGCCTCACTCTCTCTTCTCTCCCTGACACCAACACAGTTGTCTATTAGTTAACAAAACACTTTTAACAACTGGTGTTCTCCTCAAAGCCTGTTGAACTCTCCAATGACGTTGCGTTAATGGCAGGTGATAGAGGTACAGTGGCTCTCCCTTTACATGTCTCTGATGAATTTCGGTATTGTAATTCACATCCATTTGTTTCTGTACATTTAAATGGCTTTGAAATTGACTCTCATCTATTCCCGTATCCATATTTCTTTCTTTCTTTCACTCACACTGTCTCTGGAGGAGGAGGAAAGGAGACGTTTGGAAGCTCGGCGTGGTCTGGAGCTGCAAGGGCTGCAATCACACGAGCTGGCGTGGCCTCAGGAAAGAGCTCTATTACAGCAGGAAGTACGTCTGTTCCGGCAAAACACCATCATAGTCTACATGAAGCTCCGCTGGATCCTCATGCACTGGAGGCTTGGCCGCAAGACCGACATTGCCGAGGAGGGGACTCATGCTGAGGTGAGGCTCAGTGGAGAATCAAATCACAAATGTCTTCTGGAGATGTTGAAGGAGCCCAGTCCACATTGCTAGTTTATATGTAGAGGAAACTATCATTTTTCTTATAAATGACATATTCATTTTATTGCCTCTACTATTTTTGGCAGGATTTACACTAAATGTAGGAACATACATTCAACCGCGAGAACATTAGTGAGGTTCCACACCACTCCATCTCATCCTGAAGGAACTGGATGGAGCTCCATCTCTACAGAGAACTCCATTTTTCCACAGCCTAAAGCTGTGAGGGATTTATCCCCTCTATTTTAGAATCAAATTGGCATTGAGTATGATGACCTTAATCCCGAGTGTTCCAGAGCGTCTATTTCAATTCTGCATCACATTTATAGGATCTTAACGCACTGTTGAACGTGTGTCCAAGACGGGTGCATTTTAAAGCACCTGAATTCACTAATTATCTTCAAGTTTTGGAAGAAAGTGTTCTGGCTCCAAATTTAGCAATATCAGTCGAGCCTGTTCAGTTCTGATGGATGGGATTTGGCCTTTAATTGATGGCGAGTTTAAGCTAAAACGGCTACAAATAGTAGCATGAATATGAAAAGTGATATGAGAGCAGCTTAAATGCACTAAAGGAGTAGGCTGTGGATTTCCACCAAAGATGCCGAAAAACAGTTTTTAAGTTAGAAAAGATTTACTGATTTAATTTTGACCCTAGTCAGTTTGTAGTTGATTAGATTACATAATGAACAATCAACATTTTGTGATAGCGCATCTTGCATGATGTTCTAATTTCACAGCCTATTGGGCCTGGCAGCTGTAGTGTTCCCCTATAAACAAATGTTCATTTCTCACATCCCTATGAGGTTTCATGAAGCAAATCAATAATGTTTGGAGTCATTGAGCTGGAAGGGAATTTGCGGAATTGAACGGCTGGGGTTGTATGGGGTTGTTTATGTACCAGTGATTTATATCATAGCTGCATGAGGCATGCAAACAGACCACTATGATTACTGTGAACTGTCTCACGTATTGACTTTACTCATATACACTCAACAGTGGCATCCATTTTGGGATGACGATTGCAGATTTATTTACCGATTCTAAAAGCATGTATACAGTCTTTATAGTAAAGTGCAGAAGGGAACTGTTGATAAGGGTATGCTGCCATTCATGACAACTGACACATACAGTACCTACATAAATGTTTCTAAATATTTTTTCCAAACTTTGTATTTCCTTTTGTGATGCAAAGTATCTCAGTGAACTGGCTTGTAGCTACCTCATAAATCATTAGGAGAACGTAACTGAGCTTTGCATTAATGAATTGTTGTTTTTGTTCAGCATTTCAACGAATCTGACCTTACACTCTGGCCACATCTTCAGCAATGTATCACTGTGACATACGCAGAGCTAAAGATTCAGTTGTTATAAAAAGTCTGTGAGGCTTGGGGCTGGCTCCAAGCTTCAATTTCCATGTTGAAGCCCTGGCTTCTTCTCCTGCCTATTACCTCACTTGGGAAGTGGTGCACGAACAGCGACTAGGATTAAGCCAGATGACCTAATGTCACATGACCTAATGTCAGCTAATTTAACAAAGTCCTTAAGCCAGTTGGTGCATGTTTAATTAACCCTTTATATACATGTGTATATGTTAGGGTGACCAGATCTGAGATGGTGAAAAAGAGGACACGCCTCGTGGGGGGTGGGGTATGTACATGAGCTTTGCCTGACGTAAACAAGGACTACTGACGTGCAGACTGACCAATTAAATGTTTACAGAGAAGGATATCGACCAATAATGGTAGCGCTACAGTCAGACGTCCAATCAGAAGATTTTATGCTACTTCACCACGCCCCCTTCTCACTCAAGCGAACCAATCGGAGTAGGGGAGGGCGGGACTAGTTTGTGAACGAAACTTCTCGAAGTTCTATGTAAGCTCTAGAAAAACAAAATCCCGGACGTTTTTAAGTCTAAAAAAGAGGACATGTCCGGGTAAAAGAGGACGTCTGGTCACCCTAGTATATGTACATGAAAAGTCTATGTGAGTTTTATTTAGTCTCATAAACGTTACTGTACTGTCAGAGGTGAATTATTAAATGCTCTCATCCTGTTGACCAGTTTGAGCGGTTGGAGAATATTCCAGAAGTGGGGATGATGGTAGAACATGGAGAAGGAGAAACAGAGCGGGAGGAGAAAGTGTGTCCTCAGCCTACATGGGGAGACCATCCTGAGCCTGGATCACTCCTGCCCTCTCCAGAAAGATTCCAGTATCAGAAACAGGTACCGTACAATAGTATCTTACATATTACTGTGACCTAGGCAAGATTCCAAGCTGTGATGCTATTTAAGAAGGATAATTATATACATCTCGTTCTGGACTAATGCAAACCTGGCCCATTGGCTACCACTAGATATGCAACCATAATGGACTTGTTTTTCATTGGTGAATCTTGGAATTAGAGAATACCGATAAAATACAGAAAAATAAGATCACTCACATTTTACTTTCTTGCCATGTCTTCCTTCCTTTGTTTATGCTTTTCAATAAAAGTAATGGAGAGTGTTGGGTAAACATATGGAAGAAAAAACTAGTGGCTGGGGACATTTTTTTAGAAAAAGGTTTGAGTGTCCTAGCTCCCGCAGTCCACAGCCTTGTTTGGGTAGAAGCAGAAAACACTCACTCTGTCCCCATCCATTATTCATTAGGCCTAAGTGCTATGTTTTGTGTACAGCTTCCTTTTATACATTTTGAAATGCAGAATTGTTATGTCACTTATGTCAGAAAGGTCTTTTTGGTCTTATATTATCTAATTTGTAGTTATTTATAAGAACATTCAGCTACATAAACGGTCTCTAAACCGCATGTCAAATGTTTAATCATCTTCTCTTTTTGATAATGAGCTCTTGTTTGTAAATACGGTATATGCTCATTATAAGTTGATGCCTGCAAAAGGTAGGACACCAGATGAGCCAATTTCAAAATTTGCAATTCTTCCACTACATAACAGGGCTTTCGTTGTTATAATTTGCACATTGCCCAGTAAACAATTAGCCGTTGATTCAACGTTGAAATAACGTAATGACTGCCGTCTAATCAACGTTCTCTTAAGGTTGAAAATGAAAGTTGAAAAGACGTCCAAACACAGACATTGATAAAAGACTATTAGACGTATTTTGGACGTCCATTGACGTTATTAATTCGTCCCGAAATAAATTACTTGTATAAAACAAGTTTTGGACGTCCACTGACGTTATCAATTGGTCACCACTTAACTAATTTATTAAGATGGATTTTTGACGTCCATTGACGTTTAAAATATGTCCTTGACGGACAGACTACTTTTAGACCTATTTTGAACATCCAGGGACGTTCCTTGTTTACTGGGTATGTATCAATGTAGTACTCACATTCACTGATTACACAGCTATGCTATTGTAACTCATGCTGGGTGTTGTCATGCTGACACATGTATGAACATCCCAGAAAACACGTCTAGAACGCAGCATGTTACTCTAAAATGTACCGACACAGATGCTTTTACATATGTGCAAGATACTCATGTCATGAGCTCTAATACGTCCCCATAGAGTGTGAAACAGCACCTCAGAGTGTGAAATACCTACCATCTTTGCAATCGTTCATTGAGGATCATTGTATTAAACTACTGAATTATCTCTTGGTGTATGTAAAGGACTAGGCCTTTGTTGCCTGCTCCATTTATACCACAAGCATGACTGTAGGACTTATATAAGATGGTTTTTTGAGCACATTACAACATCCCTAGTCTTAAATAACTTTAATTCTGTATTTTCTGGAGATGTTATGCAAGCACCCATCTCAGAATAAGCATATATTTACAAAACAACAAAGTTAATTCAGGTCTCCAATATCAGTTGATGTTATTGGCCAACCAATGTATCATTCAGGCCCTAAAATGTATATATAGTAACGCTTCGTCTCTGCAAAGTAGAGTAGCAGTCTGTGTACCATCTTGGCTCCTTTGCTTTTGTTTTTATTCTGCACTGTAATGCATTCTCAGCAAGGAGAGAGCTCACAATGTTGGATAGAGCAGAAGCAGGCTGATAAGAACTCTCACCGACACTTCAGAACATACAAGAGTGGACAACTATGTCTGCAGCTAGTGCTTGGTGGGCTGTAAGATGTTTGAGTGGTGTTAATTAAATACCACAGGAGAGGTGATGTAAAGTATTGTATTGTATTCTGATTAACCTCCTGGCTCCCACACCTTCTCTTCTTCACACACATGCACACACACTCGTGCGCATGATATTAGTCTTTACTTACTCACAAGCTCACAGTACTGTACTGAGAGACCTGCTCATAGAGAGCATTATTTTCGCTGAATTTAACACAGAAAAATAAAAATAAAACCGTGAGGGAAAATTAAATATGTATTATTAGAACCTAATCAGTCTTTTCCTACCCTTGTCTTCTCCCTCTGATCCCTCAGGTGGGGGACAGCAGGCGGGTACTGCATGCCCTCCGCTCCCTGCTGGAGGAGCTGAGGGCAGAGCTGAGGGAGGAGGCTCAGAGACGCTGTCAGCTGCAGCAGACACTGGCCAGTGAGAGAGCGGCCTGGGAGATACACCGCGTTGAGATGAGGAGTCGAATGATAGAGGTACACAACCACAACTGAGCCGTTTCATACACGAAGTGGCAGCATTGGCTCTATCCGCTTGAGATTCCACTCGTTTATCCCTGAACTATTCAATGATCCTCAACCAGGACAGCATTATCCGTTACTGTTGTGGGGGGTGTGGTTAGGTGTAGAATGACCCTCCCTTTCTCTACCTGTATCATTCAATGGCTTCCAAAACAAGAGTCTTTTCGCAGCAGTATTCAAATTGGTATTTGAGCTGTAGTGGTTAAATACAGGGTGGGCCTTTTATATGGAAACACCTTAATAAAATGGGAATGGTTGGTGATATTAACTTCTTGTTTGTGGCACATTAGTATATGGAAGGGGGGAAACTTTACAAGATGGGTGGTGACCATTTTGAAGTCGGCCATTTTGGATCCAACTTTTGTTTTTTCAATGGGAAGAGGGTCATGTGACACATCAAACTTATTGGGAATTTCACAAGAAACCGCTTGAAGGTATGGTGTGGTATATGGGGTACAAAGATAGTGGGGACATTCTTCATCAATGGAAACCTCAAGGCCACTGGATATGCGAAATTGCTACATGATGATGTGTTTCCCTCTTTATGCACTGAAGCTGGCACATTCCCTGAGTTTTTCCAGCAGGATGGTGCACCACCACATTATGGGTGTCAGGTCCGAGCATTCCTAGATGAACAGTTTCCTGGAAAGTGGATTGGTGGTCGTGGGCCAGTTGAATGGCCCCCAAGGTCTCCCGATCTGACCTCCTTAGACTTTTATCTTTGGGGTCATCTGAAGGCAATTGTGCAGCCCCTGAAACTACGGATACTGGAAGCATGTGCTAGCATTTCTCCTGCGGTGTTGTTATCAGTGTGTGAAGAGTGGGAGAAGAGGGTTGCATTGACAATCCAACACAATGAGCAGCACTTTGAACACATTTTATAAGTGGTCAGAAACGTGTAAATAACTCATGAAAGAATAAAGTTACGTTAAAACCAAGCACAGACAGTTGTTTTTCTTGTGAAATTCCCAATAAGTTTGATCTGTCACATGACCCTCTTCCCATTGAAAAAAAACAAAAGTTGGATCAAAAATGGCCAACTTCAAAATGGCCGCCATGGTCACCACCCATCTTGAAAAGTTTCCCCCCTCCTGCCACAAACAGGAAGTTAACATCACCAACCATTCCCATTTTATTAAGATGTATCCATATAAATGGCCCACTCTGTAGAACACAGACACTAAAAAATTCATAAAATAACCACAATTAGGGACCACTGTTTTAACCAAAGCTTTTAAATCCTGCATTAATATAGAGATTTATAGCATGGTGGTTTTGACTACACATATATAAATAATAATCCTATATTTAAATATAAAATGTAAATATTTACAATATTTTAAGCTACAGGTTTGTAGCCTTTAACTATTTTTCCTTCTTTTTCTGTGTTTAACATGATTCTGGAAGCTTTTGCTCATCAGCAGTAAGGGGACTTCCATTAATAGCTGGCTATATTTATGAGGCTTGGCTTTCAAACAAAGTCATAGTCTATTAAAAGTGAGCATGTGCTTGACTCAAACGTCACAAACACTGTGAGCCTCTTTCCATCTCACTGATCTTGTTTTGTATTTTTTCCCTGTAACTGTAATGGACGTAGTTACCCTTTTTACATGTGCCCTGTTACTTCCCAAGGTTAAGAGGTTAAAATGTAACATGTGGCTTGACATTTCATGAATAATAGCAACCTCTTTATTTACTTTATTTACTTATTTAACATTACACTTATATAGTGGCTTTCTAGGATCCCAAGGACGCTTTACAATCAACACAACATTAAATCCACACACACACACACACACACACACTGGCGAGAAGTGGCAGCAAAACGCGCACAACATACTCTCGTCCAGGACCGTCCACCTGGAGGACTACATCCGGCACTAGGGTTTCACCCAGGACAGAGCGCCACTCCATATCTGGGCACACACACATTGACTCACACATACAGACATTCATTCACAAACCAGGACAGTTATTAGAGAAGCCGGTTCACCTAACCTCCATGTTTCTGGATTGTGGGAGGAAACCAGAGATCCTAGAGATCCCAGAGATCCCGGAGGAAACCCACACAGACACAGGGAGAACATGGAAACTCCACCCAGATTGGACTGGAACCCAAGAGCCCAGCGCTGAAAGGTGAACGTACTCACCACTAAGCCACCGGGCCGCCAACCACTTCTCACAAGGTTTTAGAGAAAACGCAAAATGAAAGAAGAACATCAGACTGGAACTTTGTAACTTGTTCAGTGGGAGATCCCAAGGCCATCCATGTGTTTGAAAATTCCAGGCTGTTCCCTTGTAAAAACGAAACAACTAGAGTTTTATCTCATGTTTCATTTATCTCTGCAGATCCCCATTAGCGTGCAATTAAAATTTGGAAAGAGCATGACTTATTAAAGGATATTAGACTGCTAAGAAATCTGTAACCGGGAGGTAAGAATGATGCAAGAAAAATGCTTATCTCTTTTTTGTACTTATCTCTTTTTGTGTGTGTGTGTGTGTGTGTATTTGTTCCTCCTGGTAGCTGGAAGAGTCTAAAGGAGCACCGGTGTCATCAAGTGGGGGGGATTCGTCCAGGCAAGAGAGAGATGGGGATCGAGAAAGGGAGAGAGAGGAGCAGCAGAAGCTCCTCGCTGACAGCCACAGCTTGGCTCTGGAGCTGCGCTGGAAGCTGCAGCACGGAGAGCTGCGCTGGAGCCGAGAGAGGAGTGAACTCCTTGAGAGATTTGAGAGGGAGCGGCAGGAATGGGATCGCAGTGTCCGAGACCTCCGTCGCAAAATGGACAAGGTCAGCAGGCATAGGTCGTGATCTAAGCACATGAAAGTCCCAGGACTGTTATTCAAACACCTTGATAACAAAGTATAGAGAGGGCACTATGTTGATAACGATATTGAAACCTTCAGTTTCAGCCAATACAGATACTGATCTTAAATTTCTTAATTAAATCTCACCTTATAAGAGTAGGGCATCGCAATCAAATGTCCTCTAACACTCAGCTACCAGCAGTGTGACCGTGTGCTATTTCAGGACAGATTTGTTATAACATTTATCATATTATTCTGACAGATTCAGATCTGTCTGTCTGGTATTCTCTTGTGCTATGAGCCAGATTTCAATACCTGGCATTGGATACTGTCATATATAATATGTCTTTTCAGAAGTAAATTAGCATTCAAATGTTTGAAATCAGCTCCGGTTTCCTCCCACGGTCCAAAATCACGTGTTGGTAGGTGGACTGGCGACTCGAAAGTGTCCATAGGTGTGAGTGTGTGTTGCTCTGTGAAGGACTGGCGACACCTCCAGGGTGTGTCCCGCCTTTAGCCCAGTGATTCTTGGTAGGCTCCGGACCCACCACGACCCTGAACTTGATAAGGGTTACAGATAATGAATGAGTGTTTGAAATCAGTGTTTTGAGTAATATAAGATGTAGATGTAAATTAGAGGTTTTAAAGGCTAAGCACCACTTAATGGACCTCCATAAATATTTCACATTATTGTAGTTACTGACATATATAAGTATGAATTAAAATGAAAATAGCAGCTTAATTTGCTTTAAAACTGACAATTTTATTAAATTGAAAAACCCGAGCTCGCTACGGAAATTCTTGAACGCGACCGTGACGTCACTGGTGGACAACAGCTGAACAACGCCGCGGTAAAACACCGTTATGACTGACTGTTATGACAGTATCTAGCTAAATAACCAACAATATTCATGACAATAGCCTAGCAATAAGCTAAACTCAAATGTAGAGGTACCGTTATTCTTGTAAATGTGATCGAAGTCGAACTCGAATTCATCCGACACTATAAACCTCCGTAATGCAGCTACGTAGCCGAGTATAATCTGAGACACCGAGTTTAGCAAGTCAAGCTAACGTTAACTAACACCAACTAAAACAGGCGAAGTGAGTGTCCTTACCCTGTTTACCTCCATGTTACAAAGGCTCTTGAACACCTTTCGTTGGTGTCCTTACATGCCCATATTGTTGGAAAAGCGCCAGTGAAATGAGCTACAGATAACGGAGTGAGCGGATGGTCCTTTCCAAAGTGCCCGTTTAAAGTTGACAAATTTAGTCCATTTTCTGGATATTTTGGGATCTTTGGGCCATTTGTTCACAGATGTCCCACTGTACATTGAATGATTGCAGCCAAAAACAACACACCTTTTCCTCATTTTGCATTAAATTAAGTGCAGCTTCTAGAGTTGTTGTCCACCATCTACGTCACAGGCAAGACGTCTATTAGAGTTTCCCAACACCGTTGGGGGGGGGGACCAACGGTCTTTTAAACCTTATTCCTTGAATTAGTAAGAAATTAGTTTTCCGACTATTAATAAACACAAGTTAGGAACTCAAATTCCACTGTATTTATTTGTTTGACACTTTCATATCACTGGTGCGTAGCCTTTAAAGCATTTTGGTGTAACATATAATTGGAATTAAATTTCAAATAATCCCCTGCTCTTTTGTCATTTTTTTGTTGACTTTTGCTTAGCGTTAAACATGAATTATAATAAATAAAAAATTGTCAATATTATAAGTGTAGTTTCAATATCGTTAAGGATTGTTAATCTTTAAATCATAAAAACCCAAACTCACACGTACTTTTGGATAAAATATTATCCCTAAGGACTGAACAAATCGAAGCACATGTTTTAGCAGCACTTTTTACAGCTATTTAATTACAATAAAATATAAAACTATATAATTTAAAGATAGTTTAACACCACTGTTGCCTGTATTTCAAAAGCGATGATGGCATCTCAATGCAAAAAAATCCTACAGATGCAATACTACAGAGGTCAGGAATACTGCACTGAGTTGGATGCTATGTGAAACTGCTCATGACTCAGTATTTTACATTTTCATAATTCCCCTCTAGATGCAGCGGGACGTCCCATTCCGTCACTCCGAGGGGGTACCGTTGTCAGAAGGTGGTGTCCCACGAGTTTTTTCTCCTCAGGACAGCCCTTGTAAAGCCCCTCGCTCATCTCACGCAGCTCCCTGCATGGCTTCCCGCTCCCATTCGGACTCAGAGGCCACTCTAGAGGAAAGAGGGGCGGCAAAGGCCAGGCCCACTGAGGGTTATCGACCTCCAGAGAGCCTTTTCCTGGACGCTCTGTCTCTGGACCCACCTAGCGAGGCTGAGATGCCCCCTCCGTCCAGATTGGAGAGTGAAAAGAAGTTCCCCTGCTTGAATGAAGTAAGACATAACTATAACAGCTTCGCTATTAGTCTACCATTGTTTAACGTGTATGAATTAGTGTCAGTGAGTGTACTGTAACTTTGGCCTATATTACAGGCGCTGAATGAAATCTCAGAGAGAGCAGATCCTGCACTTTATCCTGAGGAAGAGATGAGCGGTGGCAGCCTCCTCAGGTACTCTATGTGTTTGTGTCTCCACACAGTCATCACCCAAGTTTTAAAGTGCTTTTTTAATCAGTCAGAACAGTGTAGTTTGTTTTCCAGTGACTGAATTTTTGGTGCTGCATTCAAAGCCTTCGTGGAGACTGTGTATGAAAAGCTTTCAGAAAGGCTATGGCCCAGTTAATCTCAGGCAGCAGATCAAATGCTCAGTCAGGTTCGTTATAATGGCCCGCCTTCAGTTATTCGTGGGGTGAATTGGTACAAAGTCTGTTAGCGCTAGCTTTATTTAACTGTGAGGAAGTTTGAAGGATATTGTTTGTAAAGTTCACAAAAAACTACACTCTGTCACTAACGTCAGGTTGTGAATTCATCTATTTTAAGAAGCACCTATTACTCACTCACATCTTGTAGAATCTCTATAGAAAAGCATCTGTAATAATACATTTAATACATTCTTGGGATAGGCTTAAAATTAAAACACATATGAAATGTGTTTTTCAGTGTAATTCCCTTAATTTTAATAAATGTATTAGATCTAGCGTTTGCTTTTCAATTCCCTGAAAAAACTACAACCATTTCAACTGAGATATTTCTTCCAGGATGAGGGATAGATGACTGGTTTCTTAGGATCAACAATCGAGCCCAGCACAATGCTTAATTTTCATCAATACATTTGTGTTACATAATGTTTTGGTTTTCGTAGCAACTGCAAAAACACTAATGGTCAAAATGAGCTGAATTTATTGAATGCCCTTCGTTCAGGAGCTAAGGTCACCACGCCAATGCCAAGCGCCTGCTTGAGGGGCATAAAACCACTCAGCATTGGGCTTTGGAGCAGTGGAACACCACATAATACCAACAAAATACAGGCTTTGACTGCAGCAAAGAGTGACAAAATACCTATTAATACTCCTCATTTCAGAAATATATACAAACTAATTGTTACTAAATGTTAAGCCTAAACGGTCATTGAAAACTTTCAAATGCTTGTATATTAAAGCTGGCCATGTGCTGTTCCTGACCTAACTGTCACTGGCAGAAGGACCTTTCTCCCTCATCTCTTTGGTATGCACTTTTCCCCGCCAGTCAGGCGTCTGCATCATATTGCGCAGTCGAGCGCTAAGCATTCTCTTCGGTTCTGTGTGCTCAGCACTTTTACGAGATGCAGCGTCTGAATTCTCACGAACTGGAGGAAGTGCTTGTGGGGCTCTCTGTGATTAAGCAGGACATGGCAGAGAATAATAAAAGAGAAAACAAAAGGATCCTTCCCTAATGTTCCACTTGAACCCAAAGTGAACTGAGAGAAGACTCTGTTCCAAGTTTAAAACTGACTCATCACTTTTTACTAATATCACCCTCTTCTGTCCCGAGTCACGTTGTTTATACTAAATTACCTGCTGTGTTTATTGGTAGATACAGTATGCTTTCCACTCTCCACTGCATTAGACACACCTACCTCATTGGTCCACTTTGTAGATGTAAAGTCAGAGGCGGTAGCTCATCTGTCGCTGCTTCTTTTGCCTGTGTTGGTCGTCCTCTAGTGCTTCATCAGTGGACACAGGGCGCTTCCCACAGTCGGCTAGATATTTGTGGTTGGTGGACTCTCAGTCCAGCAGTGACACTGAGGGCTTTAAAAACTCTCACAGCACTGCTGTGTCTGATCCACTGGACCACCACAGAGCATGTATGATTTGAGTGATGGATCATTCTCAGCACTGCAGTGACACTGAATGTGTTAGTGTGTACAAGTGGTGTAGATACAAGGTAGGTGTTCCAGTGTAGTTGGGTGAATACCCTTTTCACACACAGAGAATAGACCTACCAATTTACAGATAAAATTAACTAGAGTCTGAACACCAAATCACCAAACTGCTGGATACCAGCAGGAACACTCTTGCTTTAGAATATTGATTCTGCATTTAGAAGAAACAGCAACATTATGAGTAGCTGCACTGAGTCAATGTTGTCAAACTGTCTCCACAGGGCCAAGTCTGTGTGCTCCATGAGTGACTTCCAGCGCTTGATGGACAGCTCTCCGTTCCTGCCTGACAAAAACAAGCCAGGTGAACACGGACGGGATGAGGCCACCCCTCCTCTGTCTCCCGATGACCTCAAATACATTGAGGAGTTCAACAGTAAAGGCTGGGACCTCCCATCTTCATCCTTCACCTCCTGCCCCATCCCAGGCCCTGCACTGCCCCCAGCTGTGGTGGAGACCTGGGCTGAGCGAGCAGACACCCACAGATCGGATCCTCCGCCAGAAGCCTTTCAGCCAGCCTCCTGGTACCTGACCACTAGTGCTACCTTGACCACAAACACAATGAGCAGCCCAGAGCACTGCCAGAGGGTGCCTCTGAGAGCAGCATCTGGAT
>NC_089820.1:80337464-80512731 GCF_029633855.1 Hoplias malabaricus | reverse complement strand
TACTCTCTCTTTCTCTCACACACACACTCTCTCTCTCTCTGTCTCTCTCTCTCACTCTCTCCTTCTCATTCTCTTTCTCTGTCTCTCTCTCTCACACTCTCTCGCTCTCTCTGTCTCTCTCTCACACTGTCTCGCTCTCTCAGTCTCTGTCTCTCACACTCTCTCTTTCTCTGTGTGTGTCTCTCTCTCTATCTCACCCTCTCTCTCTCTCTCTCTCTATCTCACCCTCTCTCTCTCTCTCTCTCTCTCTCTCTCACTCACTCTCTTTCTCACCATCTCTCTCTCTCTCTCTCTCTCTCCCCTCCTCTCTCTCTCTCTCTCTCTCTCTCTCTCTCTCTCTCTTTCTCTCTCTCTCCTCTCTCTCTCTCTCTTTCTCACCATCTCTCTCTCTCTCTCTCTCTCTCTCTCTCTCTCTCTCTCTCTCTCTCTCTCTCTCTCTCTCTAGAAGTAAAAGACCAAAGTATCAAGTACCTTTATACATTTTGTAGCGTCTGAAAAAGAAACAGCCAGGGATTATTTCGGCAGTAACTCTGTTGTCAGAAATATGACGCATAATCATTGAAGTTAGTTACATAGCTCAGTATATCAGCTTGTGCCCTGGAAGATGGAATAAATTGTGCTTTTTCTAGTCATTTCCTTTTTGTGTCGTGCCATAAAACTCCCACTGATCTTCAGAAGAATCTTCTGTTTTGTTTTATTCCGAGCTGCTAGGAGCCCATTCAGAAACACATGGTCGTATCTCATCCGCTCTCTTGTTCCAGGCTCTTGCCGTATTTCCCCAGTTGACTTCTGACCTGACACAATGTAATTAGCGTGATCTCATTTATGTCAACAAGTCTCTGTGCTTATCTTGTTGTCTAGTCCTTTGTTTTCAATCCGTGCAATTGACCAGGACGTCCCACTCAAGTAAAGCAGGGCCAGATGGAGCCTCCATCTTAATCTAATGCCACAGTCTTACTTTACATGCTAATATAAGCTCTTGGCCATCACTGTAATTAGTCCCTCTAAATCAGCTCCACTTAAACATACACACATATATACACACATACACACATACATGTTATCACTCCAATACATAATCACATTTTATTCTGTGCTTTGCAAATTGAATACAGGGAAATTGGATTTTGTCACATTTGGACTTAAATGCAGGAGGTCATAAACATTTATGCTGACTTCCAGTGGCATCATTAGGTCTTAAAAAAATTATACCAGCCCCATCCGCCATTTAATCAAACTTATTTTTGCATGAGCTATTGCTATTTGTTAACAGTGGGCACTAATGTTGATTAATATTTGAAAAAGCATAACCATATTTCATATTACTAAACATACAGGGGTTGGACAATGAAACTGAAACACCTGTCATTGTAGTGTGGGAGGTTTCATGGCTAAATTGGAGCAGCCTGGTGGCCAATCTTCATTAACTGCACATTGCACCAGTAAGACCATGTGCATCCAATGGTTCAAACATTGTGTCCTGAAGGCGGTGCCGTGTATCAGGACGACAATGCACCAATACACACAGCAAGACTGGTGAAAGACTGGTTTGATGAACATGAAAGTGAAGTTGAACATCTCCCATGGCCTGCACAGTCACCAGATCTAAATATTATTGAGCCACTTTGGGGTGTTTTGGAGGAGCGAGTCAGGAAACGTTTTCCTCCACCAGCATCACGTAGAGACCTGGCCACTATCCTGCAAGAAGAATGGCTTCAAATCCCTCTGACCACTGTGCAGGACTTGTGTATGTCATTCCCAAGACGAATCGACACTGTATTGGCCGCAAAAGGAGGCCCTACACCATACTAATAAATTATTGTGGTCTAAAACCAGGTGTTTCACTTTCATTCTCCAACCCCTGTATGTCTGAGTTTGATTCAACACAAATATGTCTAAATTCAATCGTTCTTAATGCAGTACAAAATGAAGGACTGAAAAAATTTATGTAGTAGATATATTTATTTATATTAACAATAAAAGTGTAGAGCTTTGTCTGGCTGCAGTGCGTGTTGTGATTTTATTTTTTTGCAGTTTTTGCTAGTTTTTGTGAACATCATGACACCACAGAAAACACTGCACTTTGAGAAATGTGTTGCATTAGTTATTGTAACATAGTGAAGTTTTTTATAAATGTTTGTAGAGAATTTAAGGAGGAATCAGTAGTGGTCTACAATTTTATTCTGAAAAGAAACAGTGAACATACAACCCAAAAAAAAAACAAAAAAAAAAAAACCGTTTTTGAGGCGGTACGCCCCCAGCTGGCCGTGTCTGAAACAGACAGTAGCAACCCTTATGCCTTGCTGTCTCCTGAGTGAATTTCTAAGAAGGCAGTGTTTTGATTGGGAAGTACAGAACCTCCTACAGAACCACATTTCAGAGACGTTTCAAAGGAAGTACAATGTCATAAGATTTCTAGGATAGCATTATGCTAACATTCGCTAGTCAGAATGCTAGCAATGATTGTTTGGAGATAACAAAAGGGAACAATCTGTGATTTTTCTGCCCATTTCCAGTCAAAAATATTATAATAATATAAATCTAATTAAATTTGTGACTTAAACTTAGCTGGTTCAGCCACATTTATACAACAACTGTGTGCTGACTGTGTTAGCACAGTACTGATAGGCAGCAAAGTATACACCTCCACTGCCTTCAAAAATCAGCAAAATGGAGCGAACCTCAGCAGGCTGCATTTAAAGAATGGATTCAGACGTGATTCTGCACCTCCCTCCCTCAGAATGCTGTCTCGGCTGATAGCATTAGGACATCTCAGACAGACATTGAGTTTTATTTTTTATTGTCATCATGTAGCTTTGATAATCACACTCCTTCTTGGACTGTATAATTAATTGACATATGACAACAAATCCAACATAATACCGTTCTTTTTTAAACACAAACTGAATACAGTCATAGCCCCATGACAACATGCAGATAATATGATCACACAGAAGTGGATCAGAGGTCACGTTATGCAACAATACGCAACTCTGCACCAATATGTTCATGTTATAACATGACAGTTTGTATTCTTGCATCACTCAATAAACCCGAAGATTAAGTTTATGTAATTCCATGCAGTTTTGATGTATAAATCTGTAAGTCGTTGGGCAGTTTGACTGCTGTAGACAACATTTTATTAGAAGTGAGATTTGAAATGGACAGCTTTTCTGTTCTTGTATAGGTTCAGGAAAATGTCCCAGATGCTGCAGAAAGGGATTAGACTCAAAACAACTGGATTTTTCTTTTAGGAATCTCTCTTTCATCTTCTTGTGAGCTGATCTAAATCATCTAAAGCCCAAAATGCATTTGAGATGTCACTGCAGAGCTGTAGCGAACCTTATACTGGAGAGAGTGTAATTCTATCCTTGTTGTTTAATGTGTATATATTTTGGGCTTTTCCTTAGTGCCGACTATACTCAGTAGTCTCTGAGTGGGTAGGATGCTCCTCATACTTCCAGAACCAAAAATCACCAGAGATTCACTGTCAAACGGCTGCCTCCTAAGGCACTGACTGATGAGACAGCGCGGGCGGCAAGGTGTTAGGGTTGATACTTTGTGTTTGAGACGTGGCCGGCTGATTATAGGTAGGTGATGCTGCTTAAGGGAGGGGCTTTAAAAACAAAGATCTGATTACAACAGAAGACAACAGAGTCCTGACCTTGACTGAAGAGCTAGACTTCAGGGGGTAATTTTCAGTTACAGGTTGTTGTTTTTTTCTCCAAACAAATCAGATTCAAGGCTCTGCTTATAAATCATCTATAGAACAAGCTTTATTCTTAGAGCTCTATTTAAAACAATCAAACATCAATGATATGCAAGAACAACAGCCTAAAATCAAATAGGCTCTGAATGCCACTTGGAGCTAAGGGCCAGATTATTTTAAACCTTTAGCGTTTGTTAAAATACTGGCAAATGCACTTTCCTTGGTATGTTCAAGAACTGAATCAGGTGCATTCACTAAACACTGTGTTACTACAGACACAGACTATGTTCACATTTGGCTTTTTGAATGCACTGATTCGGAATTAAAATCTTACTGAATCTGCTCTGAAGCTTAGTGTAGCCATGGAAACAAATCCAAATCTGGTTTTAACTAAATACATTACTGGCATCTAATTAGAAAGAGTGTCTGAACCTAAACGTGTCCACAGTCCAATCAGGATGCTACAAATATGATACATATTTTAAGCTGTGATTGCACTGCATCGTTCATGATCAATTTGTCACCACAGTAACGCTCAAGTGACCTAAAGTAAAAGAGAATGTCCTCTCTAGCTTTGGTCAGGGATCATCAGAGTCAGAGAGTCACTGTGGGCCTGAAGACGTTAAAGCTGTTTCAGGGCCAGATGGCTGGGAGGTGACTAGGCGGAGCTCTCATGCGGCTGCTTCACATCTTTGGCTCAGTAGCACCTCCACGACCTTGGGATCAGCCAGAGTGGACAGGTCGCCCAGGTCCTTCTCGTTCCGGGCGATCTGCCGAAGGACACGCCTCATGATTTTACCTGCAGGAGGAGAGTGTTTAGGAATATGGGCTGTGTTCCAATTGAAGAATAGAAAGCCACTTAGCTTGTACACATGCCCTCTGGAGAATTTCCATGGCACATTTCAAAGCTATTCTATATCAGTTCTCATAAAGTGGCCAGTGAGTGGAAGTACAAGGTGGGTGTTTCCCATAAAGTCTATTAGAGTCCTATTTGTTGCATGTCATAATGACGATGTATTAGGAGAACTCAGAGTATCATGTGTCTGGCCTTTTAAGAGAAAGCTGAAGGTCAGACCTGAGCGTGTTTTGGGCAGAGCCGGGGCATTCTGAATGAAGTCTGGTGTGGCTATGGGGCCAATCTTCTCTCTCACTGAAAAACAGAATAACACACATGAATGTAAAGAACACAGTTTTAAACCATACAAGCACAAGCTCTGGTTGACCTCTGACCTTTCCTCTTCAGCTCCTCCATGAGTGTGTGGTTGAGTTCTCTGCAGTCCTTAAGAGTGACGAAGCAATAGAGACACTCCCCCTTTACTGTGTGGGGACGACTGACCACTGCTGCCTCTGCAACTGCTGAGTGTTCAGATAGCGCTGCTTCCACCTCTGCTGTGCTCAACAAGTGACCTGAGGTTTGTTTGGAGTCAGTTGTTTTAATTGATTAATACATTTTTGAATTAGTCATTTACTGTACTGCAGCAATATTTATGGGCGGCACGGTGGCGCAGCAGGGTTAGTGTCGCAGTCACACAGCTCCAGGGGCCTGGAGGTTGCGGGTTCGATTCCTGCTCCGGGTGACTGTCTGTGAGGAGTGTGGTGTGTTTCTCCCTGTGTCTGTGTGGGTTTCCTCCGGGTGACTGTCTGTGAGGAGTGTGGTGTGTTCTCCCTGTGTCTGCGTGGGTTTCCACCGGGTGACTGTCTGTGAGGAGTTGGTGTGTTCTCCCTGTGTCTGCGTGGATTTCCTCCGGGTGCTATGGTTTCCTCCCACAGTCCAAAAACACACATTGGTAGGTGGATTGGTGACTCATAAAGTGTGAGTGAATGTGTGAGTGTCTGTGTTGCCCTGTAAAGGACTGGCGCCCCCTACAGGGTGTATTCCCGCCTTGCGCCCAATGATTCCAGGTAGCCTCTGGACCCACCGTGACCCTGAACTGGATAAGCGCTTACAGCTAATGAATGAATGAATATTTATGAGTGAGATATATAAGAGAAGGCAATAACATTCTCTAAATTAAATACAAGTCAATGGAAAGAGATTTGATTCATGATCAATTTGTAGCATTTCTAACGGTACAATTTTTTTGATAATTTCACACAATATACATATACAGAGCTACTGTTGTGTTCATATGAACAGGAAGTGTTACGCCTGAGTTACAGGTGTTGCCACTAGGGGGAAGCAGCGATGTGAAAATGACCTGATCTTACCAGAGACATTGAGCATGTCGTCTATCCTTCCTGTAATCCAGTAGTAGCCATCCTTATCCCTCCTGCATCCTGAGCAGAACAGAGGGAAGAATTCACACATCAGCACAAAAAGAGCACTGTATAAAAGAGACACAAACACTGACCAACACCATAAGATCACTCTGAATCACACTACACACAGTACGTTACCCTGGGAATATACACAAGGAACTGAGTGGTAATTAAAGTGCATTACAGTGAAAATTCATGGGATTCCTTCTAAATCAGTGCATAATGTAACAAAGCTGATGTGAAATTGTTAACTGTAGAAACACATTAATTCTTTACAGTGGAACCACAACTTGCAATGTTTACCACTAAAATCCCACCATTTTATTTCCTGTCCAGATCCATCATGTTTCCTGAATTCCTCTTTTTTCCGGGACTAGTTTGCCTCATATTAAAAAATGGAAGGCCGAAATTCTTAATAAAACATGGACTGTTTCTCAGTGTGAGTTCTTGTGTGTTCTTAACTTCTTCCCCTGCCTCAGTTATATTTCAGTATTCAAAAACACAAACACGTAAACAAGTTAAAGTTCCCGGATGTTGTTCTCGACACGGCACAAATAACGTGGATGCATCGTTTCGTGTCTCGCCACCGAGAACCAACTGAAAGTCCCATCTTTCCCTGTGGCCTCAGGAATTTGCTCTTATCAAGAACATTCTCCCGTAGATCACAGGTCCATTCCAAATTGAGTTGTTGTTATTGAGAAACACCCATTGTGTCAGGCATCATAACTAGACTCATGACTGTTTTAACGTTAGATCACTCTGCGAGGCGGCTTTTAGAGGCAATAAAATCTTCGTCTGTTTCCTGTCACCAACTCTGTGGACATTTCTGCCCATGTATGGTTTTCTAGAACAGAGCATTGAACCACTCCTAATGATGTAGACAAATGTGTTGAAACATTAGTGGAATTCAGCTGGTTTTAACAAAAACTCTATTCACGTTTTCTGCATTGATAAATAACACTGATTTGTAAAGTATAAATGCTGTGGTAGGGCGGCACGGCGGCGCAGCAGGTAGTGTCACACAGCTCCAGCGACCTGGAGGTTGTGGGTTCGATTCCCACTCCGGGTGACCCTCTGTGAGGAGTTGGTGTGTTCTCCCTGTGTCTGCGTGGGTTTCCTCCGGGTGACTGTCTGTGAGGAGTGTGGTGTGTTCTCCCTGTGTCCGCGTGGGTTTCCTCCGGGTGACTGTCTATGAGGAGTGTGGTGTGTTCTCCCTGTGTCTGTGTGGGTTTACTCCGGGTGACTGTCTGTGAGGAGTGTGGTGTGTTCTCCCTGTGTCTGCGTGGGTTTCCTCCGGGTGCTCCGGTTTCCTCCCACAGTCCAAAAACACACGCTGGTAGGTGGATTGGCGACTCAAAAGTGTCCGTAGGTGTGAGTGTGTGAGTGAATGTGTGTGTTGCCCTGTTAAGGACTGGTGCCCCCCTCCAGGGTGTATTCCCGCCTTGCGCCCAATGATTCCAGGTAGGCTCTGGACCCCACCGCAACCCTGAACTGGATAAGGGTTACAGATAATGAATGAATGAATGAAATGCTGTGGTGTTGGTAAAAGCTTCAAAACTTACCATCCCCTGTCACATAAAACCCTGGGAACTTTTTAAAGTAAGTGTTCTCGAACCGTTCCTGGTTTCCGTAAACTCCTCGCATGATCCCTGGCCAGGGCTTCCGGAAAACCTGGAAATAAATATCCTTCTTAAACCTGAAGGTGAAGTTTTTAAAATTGTATTTGTAATATTTGCAATGTTGGTAATTGTCTGTAAATAAATACAACATTTACACCATGTTCTTCTATCTCTTCTTTGTTTTTCAGTTTCTCCTTATAGTGGTCACCACAGATGTTTACATTGCGCATGTTCAACTGGGCACACTTTTTGCGCTGGATACTCAACACTCCCTTTCATTTCTGATTGGGACCAGCACTACGAGCACCCTACCACACGCACCTCCAGAGGGTGGGGCAAACACACTCAAACTAGTAGGCAACTTCCAATAGCTCGTCCATCTCTACCCGTGTGTTTTTGGAGTACAGCGGTACACACACACAGTATGGCACTGAAGGCAGTGAGCACAGACACACACAGAGCAGTGAGCAGCCATCCCAATACCAGGGAAGAAATTGGGGGTTAATGCCTCGCTCAACTGCACACCGCCCCCTGGATGTTGAGTGAAGAAAAAGGGCTGTTCCTTCACTCCCCCATTTTTCCCCCTGTTTATGGGAATTGGGCTGGCAAAACTTTGGTGTTTCGTTTGAAAGTTTAAAATATTTTTCTTAAGGAGATACATTCCAATGGGAGGCACGGTGGCGCAGCAGGTAGGTGTCGCAGTCACACAGCTCCAGGGACCTGGAGGTTGTGGGTTCTAGTCCCGCTCCGGGTGACTGTCTGTGAGGAGTGTGGTGTGTTCTCCCTGTGTCTGCGTGGGTTTCCTCCGAGTGACTGCCTGTGAGGAGTGTGGTGTGTTCTCCCTGTGTCCGCGTGGGTTTCCTCTGGGTGACTGTCTGTGAGGAGTGTGGTGTGTTCTCCCAGTGTCTGCGTGGGTTTCCTCCGGGTGACTGTCTGTGAAGAGTGTGGTGTGTTCTCCCTGTGTCTGCGTGGGTTTCCTCCGGGTGACTGTCTGTGAGGAGTGTGGTGTGTTCTCGCTGTGTCTGCGTGGGTTTCCTCCGGGTGACTCTGTGTGAGGAGTGTGGTGTGTTCTCCCTGTGTCTGCGTGGGTTTCCTCTGGGTGACTGCCTGTGAGGAGTTTCAATATCACTTTCGATATCATAAAGTGTTAGAAATGTTTGTTTTAAAAAAAATTATTAGAATAAAAATTAAATCACATTATTCACCCCTGTCCCATTTTAACAACAGGCTCCTGTTTTACAGTGATTCAAGGTCAAGGTTTTATTATAAGTGCTGTAGCAAAACTGGTCTCAGATCAGTGTTAAAAAGCTAATTTTCACTAGCATTAAATGTTAAAGCTAAGCTTTTTTTATTAGAAAGGTAGTATAAGCTCTATTCCTCTCACCAGATATCCTTCCGCCTCTCCCTCTAACTCCTCTCCGTGCTCATTCAAGATACACGGCAGCACCCCAAAAAAGGGCAAAGTCTACAGAAAAATACAGAAGACATTACTTTTACAGATTCCATTAAGAGAACTTTGTTATTGTGGATCAAATCAATGTTTGAACAGACTTACTGCAGAGCCAGGCTTTAGGGCTGTGGCAGCGGGCAGAGGTGTCAGGACATGACCACCCTATAGACAAATCACAGGACATTCTATTAGCCATACATATGCCAAAGCTTTATAGACAGGCACCTTGTGTATCCAGTAAATCCATCTACTTTAAGGGGCACCCGTTCTTCCCCCAGCTTTGGACTGTGAAGCAGTGAAATTGGTTTTCTGTATCAGTACCTCTGAGATGATTAGGGTGACCTCTCTACACTAACTGTGAATTAACGTCATTAAATCCTCACGAAAAATGTTCTTATATTTAGTATAAAGCTTTCTCAGGAAGGTGGAAGCTGTTGGCGCAGTAGAGGGGAGACCAACTCCCTATAATACCCTTAATGCCCTTACCCTTAGCTCTATAATGTGCTGAGTGAGTGTGTTACCGTCTCAGTCTGCCAGAAGGTATCAACAACAGGGCACCTCCCATGCCCCACAGCATCATGGTACCACAGCCAGGCCTCTGGGTTTATGGGCTCTCCCACAGTGCCCAGCACACGCAAACTGGACAGGTCAAACCTGAGACACATAGGAATCAGGAGACATTTTAGGATCAGAAAGAATGATACAAATCCATTGAAACAACGTGTAAACAGCCCTCAATATTTCGTTCTCCACTTGTGTTACTTTTTATCTCCAGTAGGTGGCAGTGACGGCGACAATTCCTTTGTTGGAGCTGGAGTGGAGCTTGTGAATGAACCCCATGAACCCTGTCATACCATTCAGTTCAGTGAATTAGACCTACAGCAGAGACAGGACTGTGAAAGCCCTTAACACATTAGCTAACAGAGGGACCTGTTCACGCAGACTCTGTATAAGATCATCGATTTGTGCTGTTTCTGGGGCCTTGCAATAAAACACCTGAATGGAAAGGTTCTTTCAAACTGCCTGACTTGTATGCAATCACTGACTAAATCTAAAGCGCAATCTTGAAACATTCCTGTTCATTTCCACTACACTGAACTGCCTCCTGTTTCAAGGGCATAGATTCAACGGATTCAATGGAATGGCAGCTCTGCATGTGGAGGTCATTTATTTTTCTTCAAAGTCAAATGCAAATTGGTTTCTTGAAAATGCCTCCTCCCTGAAAGCCCTTGACTCCACTGTCTACTGCATCTGTGTCATGAATTTAGTGGCCACAGATGATACATTTTCCTCTGCACATTTTATGTGTATTGTAAGTTCGGGTGACCACACGTTCTCTTTTCTCTGGACTTCTTATTTGGAACATAAAAAATACAGTATTGTTGGAAGCAAAAATGGACATGGAAAAGGATCTGAGCCACTTTGACAATGACCAGTTTGGGAAGGACAGACACAACCCGGTCTCACACCTATTCGTGATATAGTCACATAATCAGGGGACTGTAATTGGTGACATAGTCGCATATTTACGACATTTTATGCGACAATATCACAATCATAAATGAATGGGTAATTACCATAGAAGCCGTCATATCCATGCGCCGTGTTATGCGACAGTAACACGAAAACTCCTCATTATGACGTCATTACCATCCGTTAATACCACTGTCTTATTTTTATTTAGGGAAAATATAACGTTACTAACCCAGTAAACAATTAGCCGTTGATTCAACGTTGAAATAACGTAATGACTGCCGTCTAATCAACGTTCTCTTAAGGTTGAAAATGAAAGTTGAAAAGACGTCTAAACACAAACATTCAAAAGACAATTATTTGACGTATTTTGGACGTCCATTGACGTTATTAATTGGTCCCGAATAAATTACTTGTATAAAACGCGTTTTGGACGTCCACTGACGTTATCGATTGGTCACAACTTAACTAACTTATTAAGATGGATTTTGGACGTCCATTGACGTTTAAAATATTTCCTTGACGGACAGACTACTTTTAGACTTATTTTGAACGTCCAGGGACGTTCCTTGTTTACTGGGAATTCATTACTTGCTAAAATATCGATGCAAATAATGGCTCCTTTTCAGTATTAACCTTTTGAAAATAAGTCAAAATAACGTTAAGTGAAAGAAATGTTCTCGTTAGAGTTAAAGCTAAAGTAGGACCCCAATAATAAACTTTGCTTAGGGGAAATATTATAATAAAATACTTTATGCCTTTGTTGGAATAAGAACCTATGTTATATAATTCGCATTATGCCTTTTTCTATGTTATGAGTAATGACGCCTGTAATGAGGAAGAGATTTCGTGTTACTGTCGCATAGTGTTTCTATGGTAATTACCCATTCACTAATGATCATGATATTGTCGCATAATAATGTCACGAATTGCAGTCTCCTATATATGTGACTATATCACAAATAGGTGTGAGACCGGGTTGACAGACAAGTGCTTCTCCACAATGGCAGGTCTGGTGGGGTTTTCCGAGCATGCAGTGGATAATGCTTACCAAAAATATTCTAAGGAAGGACAACCAGTGAACCACTGTCAGGGTTATACTTTGACAAACACCACCTACATAAACATTGCTGCAGACCTAGTAAAACCCTTCATAGCAACAGTAATCCGTTCAGTTCATGTTTTTTATTTGGAGTTCTCAGTTCAAATGAGGATCTGTAAGATGGGCTGCAAACACACAAAGCAGATCCATGGAGACCCCACCTCGAACTTACAGGACTTTAAGGGTCTGCTGCTAAAGTCTTGGTGGCTGATAAAACATGACATCTTCAGGAGTCTTGTAAAGTCCATACCTTGACCAGCCACCGCTGATTTGGTGTTCCAAGGGGACCTACCCCATTCTAAGCAAGTGGATGGGATGTTATGGCTGATTATTGTATATAACGGATGTCATGTTCTCAAGGCCACGGACAGAAAGGACAATCCACATTGTTACCAGTCTAAATGTGAAAAACCTGGGTCTCCAATGCATGTATAAAACATTTAAAAGCAATACTTTACCTGCAGTTCAAAGCCTCTGTAACCCTAAATGGTAGGGACTGCCTTTTGAATTTGAAATATGTAATGCTTACAGTATTGTAACGCTTCAGCACGGGTGGCAACATGAGACAAATGGCAGTGTGGACAGAAGTGTGAAAGTGTTCCGCTCTAACTCACTTTTGCAAAGGCTCTCTGCCATACTTCATGAGCAGTCTGATAGCGGTAGGTGCTGTGTAGAACTTAGACACTCTGTACTTCTCTATGATCTCCCAAAACCTGCCCACATGAGGGTAGACTGGAATGCCTTCAAACTGCCACATGCATAAACACAAAGCATAGGTATTAATTCAGTTATTGAAAGAAGAGTTGAATAGACACAGAATAGAATAATAAAAAGCTAAGACCTGTTTGGCATCTGAACTTTCGTTTGTTTTAAGAAGCTTACTTCACCATTTAGAATTCAGATAACTTTATGGCTAAATCATTACAAACTTGCCTCAAATCACTGGCCATTTCTGAAAACTCAAATAGACTTGCTCATGTTGTTTGTGAGAAAGTATGACATAATGATATCAATAACAATGAACAGAGCTACATCACAAAGATAGAAACAGAATTAGCAGCAATCTTCTCTACTTTTGTTTATTTGTATTGTGATTGCTAACCGTTAGCACAACAATAATTGCTGTGATATTAGTTAATTTTAATTAGATTTCATAGTTCTGGTTCAAAATGAATAAGACTTAATGCACCTAATATCTAATATAGCCCCCTCAAGAGCGATGTCCTGCCCCTTAATATTCATTCATTCATTCATTCATTCATTCATTATCTGTAACCCTTATCCAGTTCAGGGTCACGATGGGTCCAGAGCCTACCTGGAATCATTGTGGGCAAAGCGGGAATACACCCTGGAGGGGGCGCCAGTCCTTCACAGGGCAACACCCACATTCACACACTCACACCTACGAACACTTTTGAGTCGCCAATCCACCTACCAACGTGTGTTTTTGGACCATGGGAGGAAACCGGAGCACCCGGAGGAAACCCACGCAGACACAGGGAGAACACACCACACTCCTCACAGACAGTCACCCGGAGGAAACCCACGCAGACACAGGGAGAAGACAGCACACTCCTCACAGACAGTCACCCGGAGGAAACCCACGCAGACACAGGGAGAACACACCACACTCCTCACAGACAGTCACCCGGAGGAAACCCACGCAGACACAGGGAGAACACACCACACTCCTCACAGACAGTCACCCGGAGGAAACCCACACGGACACAGGTAGAACACACCACACTCCTCACAGACAGTCACCCGGAGGAAACCCACACAGACACAGGGAGAACACAGCACACTCCTCACAGACAGTCACCCGGAGGAAACCCACGCAGACACAGGGAGAACACACCACACTCCTCACAGACAGTCACCCGGAGGAAACCCACACGGACACAGGTAGAACACACCACACTCCTCACAGACAGTCACCCGGAGCGGGACTCGAACCTACAACCTCCAGGTCCCTGGAGCTGTGTGACTGCGACACTAACCTGCAGCACCACGAAATGAAACCTTACAGACGCTAGACCAGAGTTAAACATTCGAAATCATGGACGTCTGAAAACTGCTGCTTAAACACAAAAGACCGGACAGCATTTACATTTACAGCAACACAGTTCAAAAACGATTGTTATTGTGTGATGTTTATCTTCTAAATCGCTCCAGTAACATGCATTTGGTTGTGTGCCTGGTGTCAGTTTTGTTTGTCGTGTGATCAGACTGTATTCTGTATTTCTGACTGTAGTTTAGCACCGTCTTGTAGGACCAATCAGACGGTGCAGTTAACTTTAAGCAGTAGTACGTTTCACTCAAATCACTGCCCCCTTCAAATATATGACGCCCCACCACTGTATTTGCCCTGGCGCTGGCCCTGGTCTCACCACATGACCCTACATTTGGGGAATATAGTGCATCCTACTGCCTGAATGAATGAATCGTGTTTATTTGCAGTGCAAAACCACACAGAGAATTAAACCAAGCAAAATGTACTCACAAGGACACTGGTGGCCCCGTTGGCTAAAGGGCCGTACGTGATGTAGGAGTGGCCTGTGATCCAGCCGATGTCTGCAGTGCACCAGTACACATCGTCATGGTGATGATCAAAGACATATTTGAATGTGAGGGATGTGTAGAGTAAGTAGCCTGCAACGGTGTGCAACACTCCCTTTGAGCACAAAGAGGACAAGACAGAAATCAGCAACAACAAAACCAGCCAAAATGCTTCGGGAGATACAAGTCATACATGTTTCGGGTTCTGTAGATGGCGGTCTACATTAACAAAGCACTTTACGCTCTTTGGAACATTAGTCGCCATCGATGTAGAGCAGCCACCTGGATGGTGCAATGGCAGCCAATATTCGGTAGAGAGCTACAGTACTAGGCTTGAAAAAAAAAACACCATGGACAGAGCGCCAATCCACTGCAGGGCATTACATGCTCACCCAGCCTCTCACACACTCATGTCTGTGGGCAATTTAGCACAGCCAATTCAGCTTTCAGCAAGTGTTTTGGGGATTGTGGGAGTAGAAACATAGGAACTCCTCATAGACTGTGATCCAAGGTGAGACTTGAACGCAGCGGCACAACCTACTGCTCCAGTGTCCTTCCCAATTAGGATATGGCATTGTAAATTACCATTCTCATTATTATTTGATTAATGGCGCCACCTTTTGGAGAAGTATCAGGCTGCTAAACATGAGTGAGGGAGTGGTTAACGGTCAAGTAAATTCAAGATTTAAGTGTCTTGTGGTCTCTGGTCAAAGGTTAACGGTGTGTTATCTTGCCTTGGGTTTGCCAGTGGAGCCACTAGTGTAGAGAATGAAGAGCGGGTCTTCAGCATCCAGCCATTCAGGAATACACTCGTCTGATGCACTTTCCACAACTTCATCCCACCACACGTCACAGTCGGCATTCCAAGGCGTCTGTAACACGTAAACGTACACAGGTTAGTATTGCGGTTTTATTTGATTTGATTTATGGTTTTTACAACTAGAATTTTTAATTTAAAATTATTACTTAAGCTTTGGTATTTTTATATTATGTTAGATATTAGATTTTGCTCTTGTGACATTTTACAAACAAAAAAGAGGAGATAATCTTAGACCAACCTGTAACTTATTGCAAGTATCATTCCCATTTATCCTGAAAGCATAGTGCTTCACTACCAGACATTTCTGGACTGTTAATGAGCCTCTGAGAGAGAGAGAGAGAGAGAGAGGCAGAGAGAGAGAAAGAGAGAGAGAGAGAGAGAGAGGAAAGAGAGAGGGGAGAGGAGAGAGAGAGAGAGAGAGAGAGGAGAGGAGAGGAGAGAGAGAGAGAGAGAGGAGGAGAGAGAGAGAGAGAGAGAGAGAGAGAGAGAGAGAGAGGAGAGAGAGAGAGAGAGCATTTACTATCAGCTGTTTCCTGATTGCTGTGGCTATATAAAATAGATTTGTGATGTATATTTGACATGCATATTAAACTATTAGAAAGTAAAATAGCTATATTAGCATTATAGACATTGTGACCCCTGTTTCCAATGGCACCCACTGGTCCATTTTCCTACTATTAATGATTTTACATCAACCCACTCACCCTCTCTGCATCTAAATCATGCAAACATTGGACAACCACAGTGTATTATATCACTGCATAGTGGTATATGCAAATTATCATGACTGCCTTCTTTCAGGTCAATTTAATCAGGTCAGCAACAATAAATTAACTAACAACTGTAGGCTTTTTTATTGCGCGTAACTGAAAAGCGAAAGCTCTTATCTCTCTCAGTGTTGACACTTAATGATATGGACGCATCGGGCAAAAGGAGGAAAGCCAACGCCTCTCCTAACAGCACATGCTTTTCTTGTTTGCCATTTTCCACACACGTATGTTCCACTTCACGCATCACCATGGTGACAGTTTCCAAGCTGTGCTGTTGCTAGGCAACCCAGGTGCCTGCATCTGGGAAGCTAAATGGCTGAATGAGTCTGATAAAGCTGTTGATAAGGCCGGCCACTACCACAGTGTAGGGCTAATAGACAAACAAAGGGCAATCTAGAGATTCTTTCAGACTGCACTCTTTGTACAAAAGTTTGTAGACAACTGCTTAACCGGCAAGTCAGGGGAGTATGTCGCTACCTTGCTTTAAAAAGTGAATTGAAGTGAATTCAGGTACAGACTCGAATTCTTCTCAGTGGTACTGGATGGACCTCTGTCATTTTAGCTGATTGGCTTTATACCTCTCTAGCCAGCATTTGAAAAAGTTGGAAACTATACGTGCAGGTGAAGCATTTAAGCACCATCCAATATCTTCGGGATGAGTTGGAATGGCATTTGTGATGCATTCTTTTTTCCTTTGTGGTTGAATAATATCAAATTCTCACAGATTGTTTTTGAGATAATTCAATCTCACTTGTACATTTTCTGTGTTTTTTAAAATAATAGTAAACTATTTGTAATATTCATTCATTGTCTTTAACCCTTATCCAGTTCAGGGTCGCAATGAGTCCGGAGCCTACCTGGAATCAATCCACCTACCAACGTGTGTTTTTTGGACGGTGGGAGGAAACCGGAGCACCCGGAGGAAACACACGCAGACACAGGGAGAACACACCACACTCCTCACAGACAGGCACCCGGAGGAAACCCACGCAGACACAGAGAGAACACACCACACTCCTCACAGACAGTCACCCGGAGGAAACCCACGCAGACACAGAGAGAACACACCACACTCCTCACAGACAGTCACCCGGAGGAAACCCACGCAGACACAGAGAGAACACACCACACTCCTCACAGACAGTCACCCGGAGGAAACCCACGCAGACACAGAGGGAACACACCACACTCCTCACAGACAGTCACCAGGAGGAAACACACGCAGACACAGGGAGAACACACCACACTCTTCACAGACAGTCACCCGGAGGAAACCCAAGCAGACACAGGGAGAACACACCACACTCTTCACAGACAGTCACCCGGAGGAAACCCAAGCAGACACAGGGAGAACACACCACACTCCTCACAGACAGTCACCCGAAGGAAACCCACGCAGACACAGGGAGAACACACCACACTCCTCACAGACAGTCACCCGGAGGAAACCCACGCAGACACAGAGAGAACACACCACACTCCTCACAGACAGTCACCCGGAGGAAACCCACGCAGACACAGGGAGAACACACCACACTCTTCACAAACAGTCACCCGGAGGAAACCCACGCAGACACAGAGAGAACACACCACACTCTTCACAGACAGTCACCCGGAGGAAACCCAAGCAGACACAGGGAGAACACACCACACTCCTCACAGACAGTCACCCGAAGGAAACCCACGCAGACACAGGGAGAACACACCACACTCCTCACAGACAGTCACCCGGAGGAAACCCACGCAGACACAGAGAGAACACACCACACTCCTCACAGACAGTCACCCGGAGGAAACCCACGCAGACACAGAGAGAACACACCACACTCCTCACAGACAGTCACCCGGAGGAAACCCACGCAGACACAGAGAGAACACACCACACTCCTCACAGACAGTCACCCGGAGGAAACCCACGCAGACACAGAGAGAACACACCACACTCCTCACAGACAGTCACCAGGAGGAAACACACGCAGACACAGGGAGAACACACCACACTCTTCACAGACAGTCACCCGGAGGAAACCCAAGCAGACACAGGGAGAACACACCACACTCCTCACAGACAGTCACCCGAAGGAAACCCAAGCAGACACAGGGAGAACACACCACACTCCTCACAGACAGTCACCCGAAGGAAACCCACGCAGACACAGGGAGAACACACCACACTCCTCACAGACAGTCACCCGGAGGAAACCCACGCAGACACAGAGAGAACACACCACACTCCTCACAGACAGTCACCCGGAGGAAACCCACGCAGACACAGGGAGAACACACCACACTCCTCACAGACAGTCACCCGGAGGAAACCCACGCAGACACAGAGAGAACACACCACACTCCTCACAGACAGTCACCCGGAGGAAACCCACGCAGACACAGGGAGAACACACCACACTCCTCACAGACAGTCACCCGGAGGAAACCCACGCAGACACAGGGAGAACACACCACACTCTTCACAGACAGTCACCCGGAGGAAACCCAAGCAGACACAGGGAGAACACACCACACTCCTCACAGACAGTCACCCGGAGGAAACCCACGCAGACACAGGGAGAACACACCACACTCCTCACAGACAGTCACCCGGAGGAAACCCATGCAGACACAGGGAGAACACACCACACTCCTCACAGACAGTCACCCTGAGGAAACCCACGCAGACACAGGGAGAACACACCACACTCCTCACAGACAGTCACCCGGAGGAAACCCACGCAGACACAGGGAGAACACGTTATTTGTATTATATCAGATATAATTAAATTTACATTACATTTAATCAGGTTGAGATTTAATGATTAAATAAACTGTGGTGAGGTGGGAGATTTACACTCCTTAAAGGAGACTTACTTTTCCCGGCAGTACTCCAGTGCCTCATCAGAAATCTGCTTCAGATTGATGAGTTTCTCACCTCTGTAAACGCCGTCTAAAATGAGTGCATATGAATGTATTCTTAGAAAACATCAAGGCTAAAAAATTCTAAAAACCTTTGCACTGTTGTGGGGCAGCTGTGGCCTAAATGTCAGGGAAGTGGGTTGGTTTCCATCCTCGTGTCCTCGTTCCCTGTTGCCCACACTAGTGTGTGTGTGTGTGTGTGTGTGTGTGTGTGTGTGTGTGTGTGTGTGTGTGTGTGTGTGTGTGTGTGTTAGTGTTACCTGCTGTCACCAGGACATTACACTGAGCATCCATGATCCTCTCGGCCAACGACTCTGAAGAGAAACCTGCAAACTGTGAGAACAAACAAGATTTGAAAGAGGATCAAACAAAGTGAAACAGCATTGATACTAAACCAATTGTTAAAACATTCATGCTGTTTTCTCCTGCACATAGTATACTCTCTTTTTATCTTATTAACACACATGTCATACAATTAATTTGTTCACTAGGAGCACTGTTGCTAAGGCCTGGAGCATGACTGCAAAAGTGGGGTCTCAGAAATTTGCAATGCACAGAAAATGACAGCACTGGTTATTAAGGTTATTAAGTCAGAGATCAATTGTGGATCAATCCCTCTCACAGTCAGTCAGCCAAGACATGTTCAGTGTCTGATGTTTGCTTCTTTAGGGTTGTGACTGGGGCTATGAGGCTAATGCAGCTAACCAATCATCCAAACTGAAATACTGCCTCATACCAACTTAAAGTCTTAAGTAATCTCAGAAAAAAAAGTTGCTTGTGTGGTCTCATATTAGCTCCACAGTTCTCATAAAAGTACTAAAAACTAAACATGACTGACCACTCTGGTAGAAAATAACTAGCTTAGACCTTTCATTATCTGTAACCCTTATCCAATTCAGGGTCGTGGTGGGTCCAGAGCCTACCTGGAATCATTGGGCGCAAGGGGGGAACTCACCCTGGAGGGGGCGCCAGCCCTTCACAGGGCAACACACACTCACACATTCACTCACACACTTACGAACAATTTTGAGTCGCCAATCCACCTATCAACGTGTGTTTTTGGACTGTGGGAGGAAACCGGAGCACCCGGAGGAAACCCACGCAGACACAGAGAGAACACACCACACTCCTCACAGACAGTCACCCGGAGGAAACCCACGCAGACACAGAGAGAACACACCACACTCCTCACAGACAGTCACCTGGAGGAAACCCACGCAGACACAGAGAGAACACACCACACTCCTCACAGACAGTCACCTGGAGGAAACCCACGCAGACACAGAGAGAACACACCACACTCCTCACAGACAGTCACCCGGAGAAAACCCACGCAGACACAGGGAGAACACACCACACTCCTCACAGACAGTCACCCGGAGGAAACCCACGCAGACACAGGGAGAACACACCACACTTCTCACAGACAGTCACCCGGAGGAAACCCACACAGACACAGGGAGAACACACCACACTCCTCACAGACAGTCACCCAGAGCAGGAATCGAACCCACAACCTCCAGGTCCCTGGAGCTGTGTGACTGCGACACTACTACTAGACCTGTCACTAGAAAAATGTAATTGCCTTGAACGTTGGTACCTGAGACACAGCCATAGTGCAAACAAACAACCCTTATTGAGCACTCAAAATGGCTTCAATACAGAAAGGAAGCAAGGGAACTGGCAATATTTGGGCTTGGTGTAAGGCAAGGACCAGCAGAGCTCTTATCCACCTCCATACAAGCCTTGCTTACAGTGGATACTGCTCTGCTCTGCTTCACAAATTACAAATCAATATATGTCACCATTTTTTACCACTTCTCTTGCTCAGTGTTTCTAATTGCATCTCAGCGTCGCTGCTGAACACGTCCTCCTCTCAAAATTATGAACTTGCATAAAGTGACTAAGCACAGTTGCTCTATAAAAGGACCAGAAGGATATTGGCAGGCGAGTCCATCTCTTCCGCCAACTACGTGACCTGGAATGCTCCGGTACGTCACACAGTTTTCAAGGGTTACAGCTTAGACTCAAGTTAAGAGTTGTAAATGTTTAAGGTGCAAACCAAAAAACTTATGATTTATTTTTTTAGTTACAAAGAGAAGAACAGTGATCAGGGAGGAATGAAGACTCTCACATTCAGGAAGACTTAGAGCGATAATCTCCAATTCACCTTGAAACTACCTCTGTGGTATTTTTAACTCCAGCAGTAACCTTTAGTTGACCGGAGGGAAGGCATCAACGGCAAAAATAGTCCTGGCAGGAGCAGATAAAGGCCTAATTTCTGCCATATCTCTAATGCCCAGCTGAATACTGAACTATACAGGCTGTGTATTTTTTGCTTTGTATGTATTAAACCAAGCTATTACAAAATACAAGCTCATAATTTGAAACCTGACAACACATTCATTCATTATCTGTAAACGTTTAACCAGTTCAGAGCCTACATGGAATCGTTGGGCGCAAGGCAGGAATACACCCTGGAGGGGGCGCCAGTCCTTCACAGGGCAACACACACATTCACTCACACCTACGGACACTTTTTGAGTCGCCAATCCACCAACAACGTGTGCTTTTGGACTCTGGGAGAAAACCGGAGCACCCGGAGGAAACCCACGCAGACACAGGGAGAACACACCACACTCCTCACAGACAGTCACCCGGAGGAAACCCACACAGACACAGAGAGAACACACCACACTCCTCACAGACAGTCACCCGTAGGAAACCCACACAGACACAGGGAGAACACACCACACTCCTCGCAGACAGTCACCCGGAGGAAACCCACGCAGACACAGAGAGAACACACCACACTCCTCACAGACAGTCACCTGGAGGAAACCCACACAGACACAGAGAGAACACACCACACTCCTCACAGACAGTCACCCGGAGGAAACCCACACAGACACAGGGAGAACACACCACACTCCTCACAGACAGTCACCCGGAGGAAACGCACACAGACACAGAGAGAACACACCACACTCCTCACAGACAGTCACCCGGAGGAAACCCACACAGACACAGGGAGAACACACCACACTCCTCACAGACAGTCACCTGGAGGAAACCCACACAGACACAGAGAGAACACACCACACTCCTCACAGACAGTCACCCGTAGGAAACCCACGCAGACACAGGGAGAACACACCACACTCCTCACAGACAGTCACCCGGAGGAAACCCACACAGACACAGGGAGAACACACCACACTCCTCACAGACAGTCACCTGGAGGAAACCCACACAGACACAGAGAGAACACACCACACTCCTCACAGACAGTCACCCGTAGGAAACCCACACAGACACAGGGAGAACACACCACACTCCTCACAGACAGTCACCCGGAGGAAACCCACGCAGACACAGAGAGAACACACCACACTCCTCACAGACAGTCACCTGGAGGAAACCCACGCAGACACAGGGAGAACACACCACACTCCTCACAGACAGTCACAGACGGAGCGGGAATTGAACACACAACCTCCAGGTCCCTGGAGCTGTGTGACTGCGACACTAACCTGCTGCACCACCGTGCCACCCCCTGACAACACAACAGAAGCCAAAAGTAGTGAATTCCTCACCTGAGGTTAACTGCATGTGTAGTATAACTGTGGTCTGACTGATGGGAGGCACAACTTGAACCACAATCCAGTGAAAGTAAAGGTCCAAAAGTATCAAGGCAGTCTTGTGCAACTGTCTAAGTGTATGCCCTATTGTCTGATAACAAGTTCAATACCTAATAATGCCATAGCTATCTCCGGATGGGACACTAATTAAGCATAATTGGCCTTGATCTGTCTGGGTGGCCAGGATGACTCTCCCTTACCTTATTACCCTGTGTGCATTTATTAGCTAACAGAACTAGCAGTCAGTGTTCTCCTCCAAGCATGCTGTAGTTGCATTAATGGTAGTTTGAAAATGTTTAATGACCTAGTTAGCAGGTAGACTAATAGTGACTAAACTTAAATACATGTAAGTAGGTAAATGCAGCTCGATATATGTGAGCAACACTAAGCTAAATGTTCCATACAGATAAACTGTGTTTCTGCACTAGTGCAAGACTAGTGCTTTTGTTTTTGCCGGTGTTATTGCAGATGTGGCCGAGATCTAGTGCATGCTCACCACAATCGAATGCACAGCTCCTATTCTGGCACAGGCCAGCATTGAGTAAACCAGCTCTGGGATCATAGGCAAATAAATGGCCACTCTGTCTCCTTTCTTCACACCTGGAAAAAGGGATGTTCCAATGTTAATAATGCAGTTAGACTGTAATTAAAATTACAATCTGAGCTATATCTCAATTGTGTTAGCAGCAGTCCGAGAGAGAGAGAGAGAGAGAGAGAGAGAGAGAGAGAGAGAGAGATCAGGAGTCTTACCCAACTGTTTCAGAGCATTGGCACATCTGCACACTTGTTTCAAAAGCTGGCTGTAGGTGATTGTCAGGCGATGACCAGGTGAGTTACCCTCCCTGCACAGAGTTTTATTAGTTCAACCACAAATAATAAAGGCCTAAGCTCTTATGTTGCACAGTAACTCAAAGTTTTAAAGTACATGATTTACATTTAATGGCACTGAATGAACCTTTATTATTCATTCATTCATTCATTCATTCATTATCTGTAACCCTTATCCGGTTCAGGGTCGCGGTGGGTCCAGAGCCTACCTGGAATCATTGGGCGCAAGTCGGGAACACACCCTGGAGGGGGCGCCAGTCCTTCACAGGGCAACACACACTCACACCCATGGACACTTTTGAGTCGCCAATCCACCTACCAACGTGTTTTTGGACTGTGGGAGGAAACTGGAGCACCCAGAGGAAACCCACGCAGACACAGGGAGAACACACCACAGTCCTCACAGACAGTCACCCGAAGTAAACCCACACAGACACAGGGAGAACACACCACACTCCTCACAGACAGTCACCCGGAGGAAACCCACGCAGACACAGGGAGAACACACCACACTCCTCACAGACAGTCACCCGGAGCGGGAATCGAACCCTCAACCTCCTGGCCCCTGGAGCTGTGCGACTGTGACACTACCTGCTGCACCACCATGCTGCCAAACATTTATTATACTATGTTCCATGCTAGGTTTGGGCTATTGTGTTCTGATAGATTTGGTGTGATTTACCATCACTGAACTGTCTTGTTTAAAGGGAGATTCCACCCATTTTTCAGACTCTCTTTTTAATTGAATTGTTCTGTTTTGATGTAATAGTCTCCATTATTATATAATAATAATCATTTAAGCATTAATTATAAATCAGCATCACAAAAACTCAGAGGGTTTGTACGTTTACTGATTGTTCTTGACACTTAATAAAATGGCTATATTTGCCGTGCTGTGCTTGTGTCTTTTCCCACTGCTAAATAAAACCCCTTCTCTTTGCAGGAGAAGACAGCATGTCCTCTGGCACCCCTGTCTGTTTTACATTTGGAAACAAATCAGCAGTGTGTTCGGACAGTGCTATGTGTTTATTGCAAAAGCTAACTCCCAAATGACATTATGGTCAAGAGTCTCCTCAAAGCTGCACTGTTTGCTTTGGCTTGGGAAGCGGTCTGCACATTGGACTGTCACTGGACTCATGATATTGTTTACTATTACAACGGTAAGTACTTGACAGTTATGTGGCAGAAATGCTGTGTCATCTTGGGGCACACCCCCCATACACGTGAATTCTTGGCTTGTGTTCCTCGGCACACAGCACCTGTTTGTCCCAATAACAGCTCTCCGATGACAATGTGTCCTGAGAGAATGACCTTGCGGGTATGATTGTTAGCATGTTGCATCATAACATGCAATAGCTGAGCTGCCAAGCCTAGCATGGCTTTCTTCCTGGAAGCCTCTATATTTACACCCTCCAGTTGCACATGCTTTGTCCACGCAGCCAGAGTGTGAGCAGGGCCTTTTGGAACAATCTTTGCCCATTTTCTTGACAGCAGCACTTTTCCCTTAATGTCTAACCACTGTTTTGCCCGCCCCCAACGTTATTAGCAGTCTGTGCTGCCTGGCATCCGGTAACAGGAGAGGCAGGACTGGACTGGATTGTTGGCCAAGATCACCTCATCCACAGAGTCCAGACTGGATTACTGAAAGGTTGTAGACTGAGTACATGCCCATATTTTCAAGGACATACCTTTAACCACTGATTTTTGTATTGTTACAAAAATACAAAAATACAAACAAATTAAATTCCCTGTAAACAAATTAAATTTCTATATGAATAAGTGTTGATTGCAATAACTTATAAACTTATATTCTACAGATATTATGTAGCTATTAGTACAACTCATTACCCTATTATTATACTGTGATAATACGTATGTTGTGTAGTAGAAATACAATGGAGCCTTCAAGACTAATGGTTTATTTTGAATAAAGCTATCCCAGTAAACAAGGAACGTCCCTGGACGTTCAAAATAGGTCTAAAAGTAGTCTGTCCGTCAAGGACATATTTTAAACGTCAACGAACGTCCAAAATCCATCTTAATAAGTTAGTTAAGTGGTGACCAATCGATAACGTCAGTGGACGTCCAAAATGCGTTTTATACAAGTGATTTATTTCGGGACCAATTAATAACGTCAATGGACGTCCACAATACGTCTAATACTCGTCTTTTCAATGTCTGTGTTTGGACGTCTTTTCAACTTTCATTTTCAACCTTAAGAGAACGTTGATTAGACGGCAGTCATTACGTTATTTCAACGTTGAATGAATGGCTAAATGTTTACTGGGATAACAGTGTTTAAACACATATACTGTGGTACTCCTTGTAGTTCAGTGTTAAGATTGACGAATGTGTGGCCTTCAGAATCTGGACAGAAGGCCTAAAACATGTTAGCTTAACCATAATTAGGAAAAGACAGTGGAATATCAGCAGTTAATGTAAATATAAAATGAACACTTTAGTAGTTTTCAAAATTATCTCTTTGTGCAGCATTGTTGTGCTTACAACAGACCAGAAGACATGTTTACTTGGATTATACAATGTTCCAGCATCAGCCCACTGGCTCCAACTATAAAAGTGGGTTTCGGCTGTTTGTTAGGCAAACACTGATTAATGTTATCGCGTAGTAACTTACTGTTTGCTACAGGATCTGCAGAAAGAGACGTTCTTTTAAGTTCCTAAGTGACATAACCCCACCATAATATCAACAGTCTCATATTAATCCCAGAGTTAAATATACACTTCCAAGGTTGGTTAGATTCCGTTTAACCCCATTCCAGTTAATTCAGCACTGGTAAATTTAATGATTTCCTTCAAGGTGACCCTCTTAATCATGTTTTCTAACTGCAGCAGCATTGCCAACACATTAGTGCACATCTTGTATTCAACAGACCACATCAGCCTTTAAGATTTGTATGAAAACGTTTGGGTACTCCTGTATAAATGACATTTTGTGGAGTGTGAAAATACGTACACGTGCTCTAGAGAAATCATTTCTGCACATTTAATAAATCAATAAGTTTAATTAAAGTATACATTGTGTTTACAGTATAGTAAACAGAGCAAATAAATAAACACTTGTAAATAGTGAATTCAGTCACTTTAAGATGCATCTATTGTGAAAGCAGACGTGATTATTACGTTCATAATACTGTAATATGCATAATCTCCATAGCAAAGCATGACATTAATAAAATTTACTCAAAGTGTCAACTAGAGAGATATAAATCCCCCAAGAACTGGGCTGTAGAGCATTGCAGCTATGCTCTATGGAGTGATGGTGCGCCATTTAGCTGATGTGCATTGATTTAGCTGACGGTCATCAAATCGTCACAGAATTTCCATTTCAATGAGGGACAAATTACTTAATACCCTTGATTTCATAAGAAATGTTGGATATATATTGTATTTACGTTTGTTCTCTGTAAAATTTGCATTGGCTGATGTTCATTTAGAATCTAGAATGTAGTTTGGGAGAAGAGTGGATGGGAAATCTGGTTGGGGGCTTGGGGGTCATACATTTTTGCATACAGTAGTATCTGGGTGTACTGAGTATTGAACCAGGAATTACACAAGATTGTGAAGCAAGTGTGTTCCTCATTCAAGCTCTGATGTAATCAGTGTTACTTCACATGGGGAAAGTGTGAAAGCCAGTTTCCTCACCAGTGGTAGGCCACCTTCTCGCCCAGTTTAAGGTCCAACACGTTGCGGTCCAGTACATTGTAACACATGTTTGTCTTGGCTCCCTCCATGAACTTGATGTACACCCCATCCTTGGTCACATCAAAGTTGTACTGCAGCATTTGACCCGAGGGCGGCTCCTGCCAGTAGAACTCCTCAGCCACGTTCCTCCAGAACTCTGTGGATTAACAGATTTGTGGGAGGACGTAAGATAACACATACATACACATATAATTATGTGCAAATGTTTTACACCCCTTCTATGTGAAAGTCTTGCAGAGTTAACGTCTGCTACATGGAGTTCAAATATGTTTTAGTGTATGACTTCCCTTTCTATGCCGTTACATATTCAGTATTTTTCTTAACAAAATGTCATTTGAACATATGTGCCAAAACTACAATAATCACAGTGGCTCAAACTCTGTGCCATTTCAGCACGTATTTCTTCAGCTGACCTACCTTCAGGTTCCTCAATGGACTGTTTGTACAGTGTAAGGTAGGAGTTGAAGTCAGGCACATGAGCATTGGCCCTCAGATCCTCTGGAGGAAGGAAGATCTTCTCCTCTGGGTCCTGCTGCCCTGGCACAACCATGTTGTTCCAGATCCAATTGAAAATGTGAGTCACCAGTTTTTAAAAGAATGTCCCAAGTTCCTTGTAGCTGGAAGTCAGAGAGGCATTGACAGTAGAGCAGTGTCCTGCACTTCAGCTATGAAGCAGTTTATTGTGTAAGCCCCGCCCTCTAATCCCTATTCCTCCTTATTCCCTCTGTCTGGTCAGCGGCGTCGCAGCCAATCAAAGTGCTCCGTGAGGCACTCCTACTTTCTGATTGGCTGGCCAGCCTCTCTCCTGCTGATCCCATTACAGAGGGCCAGCCCGAACACAGACACTCGGCAGCGGACTGTACACAACCCAGTAAACAAGGAACGTCCCTGGACGTTCAAAATAGGTCTAAAAGTAGTCTGTCCGTCAAGGACATATTTTAAACGTCAATGGACGTCCAAAATCCATCTTAATAAGTTAGTTAAGTGGTGACCAATCGATAACGTCAGTGGACGTCCGAAACGCGTTTTATACAAGTAATTTATTTCGGGACCAATTAATAACGTCAATGGACGTCCACAATACGTCTAATAGTCGTCTTTTCAATGTCTGTGTTTGGACGTCTTTTCAACTTTCATTTTCAACCTTAAGAGAACGTTGATTAGACGGCAGTCATTACGTTATTTCAACGTTGAATCAACGGCTAATTGTTCACTGGGAAAGTACCTCAGAAATATACATACATACAACATATAGAAATAAATGGGAAGTGTCCTTAATACTACGGTCCCAACGCATTGTTAAAGCCTTGTTACTGCTGGTTGCTGGAATTAGAAAAGCAAGACTGATTTGTTATTTGTTATATTCAGTGGTGACACGTCTAGTTGCTTTTCTAATAATCTAGAAAGATTATCTAGAAAATAACTAGAAATGTATGTAATTAAACATTATATTCTATATATATATTCTGATGGGCTGTACGGTGGCGCAGCAGGTAATGTCGCAGTCACACAGTTGGGGACCACAGGGACCTGGAGGTTGTGGGTTCGATTCCCACTCTGGGTGACTGTCTGTGAGGAGTGTGGTGTGTTCTCCCTGTGTCTGCATGGGTTTCCTCTGGGTGCTCCGGTTTCCTCCCACAGTCCGAAAAGACGTTGGTAGGTGGATTAGCGACTCAAAAGTGTCCATATGTGTGAGTGTGTGTGTTGCCCTGTGAAGGACTGGCGCCCCCTCCAGGAGGTATTCCTGCCTTGTGCCCAATGATTCCAGGTAGGCTCTGGACCCACCTCGATCTTGAACTGGATAAGCGGTTACAGATAATGAATTAATTATACACTGATTATATAGTTCCACAAAATACTGGAAGTAATATGTAAAGTTCAGCTAATAAATAGAAGTAATGTAGAATTTGCTGCAGGAAAAATGCTATTTGACTGCTCCAAACTTTTGCATACTATAACACAGTAATCAGAATCAGGAGCACTGTCGTTCATTCACTCATTCATTCATTCATCTTCCGTAAAAACGTCACATCCTGATCAGGATACCTGATAACACCTGGTGGAAACCCACGCAGACACGGGGTGAACACACCAAACTCCTCACAGATCCAGGGCACTGAACTGTGTAGCATATACAATATAGTAATGTATAACTATTGTTTGCAAAGTTTAAGATTCCTGCCCTGTCTTGGTTTATCCAAAAGATTTATTCAGAGGCGATGTGCTTCTTGAGAATAAACAGTGTACCGTAAAAACATTCTGTGAAAGATTTTTTAAAATCGGTGGGGTTTCCCTTTGGACCGTTAATAAAATATCTGTGCTTGATTATGTGGACTGTCCCCATCCAACCCGCTGAGCTGAAGGCGTAATCAGACCTAACAAATCGGACCCGATGAGTCGATTCGCTGTGGTGTTGATGTCCGCCATTGTGACCGACTCTGACTCTGTTTGACATGTTTTTATCCTCAGCTCTCCGCTCGGCGCTCTCTCACACGGTGAGTTGTTGCAGGGTTTGGGCTTTAGCGGTGTCATTTCAGGTGCAGTAGAGTGTTAAACTGAGGTAACTGTGAGAGGAGGCAGAGTTTTATATTCATGACTTCTGACAAGGGCAAGAGAGAACCAGCGAGCTAACGAACTAGCTGCAGCTTCACCGCGAACAAACCTGAGCTCCCTGCAGCTTGTTTTTACTTCTGCTTTCACCCTGTGGTGTTTTTATACTTGTCTGTCAGATGTTATACTTGTATGGCAGATAACGGGGTTAGTAATAAGAGCGCGGTAGGCCCAGTATCTTTAGCTTCTGTTCTGCTGTAAACCTGATTAACTGCACAGCAGAAGAAAGTGGAGAAATCATACCAACAGCCAGTTCCAGATATTTAAAAAAATGCACTTGACGTCCTTGTCAACGTCTTGTTGAATTAGGAGGTACGAGGTAAACCTTTAAAAGTGCAGTTTTCTGAAAAAGGTAGTACATAATTTATATGTATGTGTAAAGCATAGATTTGTACATTAGCATTATTCAAAAAATCAATAATTAGGCATAATCTGTGATGAAATGTGTTCTCTGTAGAGGCCAGTCTCTTTGGATCAGAGGGCACCCACCAGCTGCCAAAGACTGTAATTTCTTTGACTGTCTTATAGGTCGATTACTCACATTTATACTTACTATTGCCCCTAAAACTATCAGGCCAAGTACAGATCTGTGAAGAGTACAGACCGCTGAAGAGCTATAGGATGGAAAACCCAAATTGTTCATCAGCATTCTATAGTTGGTTTACACCAGCAATTTTTATAAGAAAGTGGCTGGAGACTGTAGGGGGAAAAACCTTTTTTTAAGGACAACACAGTTACTGGAAATGAATGTGATCTGTGTTTGATGTTTTCAGGGCAGGCAGGTCAGGAGCCTGCACCGGTCGGCTGCCCGAGCTGGAGCTGGAGGAGTCTTTGTGGTAGGAACATTTTATTTCTTCATATTTTAAAGCTGGGTCCTTACAGCCGTTTCTGATTTTCTTGGTTAAACTATGTGTAGTCTTAGTTTCTTTTAAATTTAATCAGATATTTAAATGGTTAAAGTGATGCTTGAAGGTTTGTAATCCCTTTCTGCACTAAATCTGACAGAAAAACATTAGATTTTCCTGAAAACAGATAAACAAACGAGACTAATACATTATACTCTGTATTTATTGAGGAAAACGTTCTAGTATTACAGGCCTGTGAGGAGCATACAACATATCTGAACCTGTTCAGTAACTGTTGATCAGTCCTGCAGCTCGGCCTGGAGTAAGGTCGTAAGTTACAGTTCAAATTTGGTCAGAAACATACATTTATAAAGGGTTTGGCAACATTTTCCATGTTACCTGTTGCCTGTAGGATCCAAAAACAGATAGTTCCAACCTGATGAGATGAGAACCAGTAAACAGTTTGTCACAGAGTTGATCAGAACTGATATAATTACTTGACTTACCTTCTCATGAATCTGCAGTAGTGATTTTACATGAATAAGAAGGTAATGCATGTTGTTAATGACCCTACTGACCTTTCTGCTCCATGCTGGCCGTGTATCTGTGATTGAACTCAGAAAGTGGCAGCATCATCAGAGTTAAATTACATTCATGTGCTGTGTGGGCATTTCAACAAGTGTTTATCTGTTGGTTTATTAGGAGATCTGAAAACATTAAACAACAGATGTTGAAGATTAATGAAATCCTTTATTGCAGAGGTGCATAATGAATACAGTTTACAGCAGCAGAACACAACATTGGAGGCAGAATATTTGGAGTTGATGATAAATAATTTGTTCAGATCCTGAAAAAAACATCCTGCTGTTGCTTGACAGTGTGTAAACATGTAATAACTAAACAAATAATAGTTCTAATTGTTTAGTTACTAAAATATTAATAGTAGTAATTGTTAAATAACTAAAGCATTGTTACTATTAATTTCCCTAGGGAAAAAAACGCAGTGAGCAGTGGAGTAATCACTTGCCTAAAATGCACATTTGATGAATATATAAGCTATGTGTAACTTTTAGGACTGTTAGGGCTTATTCACAGGACTCTGGCAGCCCTCAGGTCATGGACCCCCTTCTTATTTCTCTATATTTTTCGCCTGAATCTGAATGATTATGTGATGCTTCTGAAATATGATCTGATTTTTCTCATTTATTGTTTGTCGCTCCGTAGCACAGAGATACACCAGAGAACAATCCAGAAACTCCATTTGAATTCACTGCTGAGAATTTGAAGGTGAGAGAATGTTTTGATCGTTTGGAAGAAATAATTTTTCTTCCATTTGGCTGGCTCCTTTTGTGACTATATGTATCATAGAGAATCATAGAGTGGTTGAGCAGTAACTCAAATAAGATGAATCTAAATATAAATTCAGTTTTTATTTACCAGTAGTAAATCAGTATACAGTGGAACCTCTACCTACGAACTTGATCCGTTCCGTGGCGGTTCGTAAGAAGAAAAGTTCGTTTCTCGAGTCAATTTTCCCCATTTAAAATAATGGAAAAGCAATTAATGTGTTCCAGCCCCCGCCCCGAGAGTCACCCTTTTTGCACTGATATATGTTTACAACGCTCTCAAATTAGTAAAAAAATACATGTAGCGTTACTAAAAATAAAAGAGAAATACAGTGGTAACAGTAATAAAAAAGAAATAATAAAGTTTTAAGTGGTTACACATCGCTACCTTGAAGACGTGACGACTGGCTGGAGGAGTAACACAGGCACTGGCTGTATGACGGGAGGTGGGGGGGTGGGTGGAATAACGGAGAGTAGGCGGTGAATGTGGGGAGACGAAGCGTAGATACGGTTTAACTTAGCACGAATTTCGATGTCTGCTATTTACACTAATGCTAAATTGTTAAAACTACAATGTGCTAATCTTAAAAGCTCACTCAAGTCTGGGCGCTGGGAGACTCGCCTATTGGGGTCAGTGGCCATTTCCAGCCGCTGGCTCAGCGGAGGCTCGGGTTCGTTTCTAGAGTCGTGGTTCGTTGGTGGAGGCAAAAAATATTCAAAAGCCCGGTTTGTATCTTGGAAAGTTCGTTAGTAGAGGTTCCACTGTATTTCTAAAATGCTTTAGCCATAGTGTTGTCACACCTGAGGCCCAATTGATGACTAAATGAAATATCTTGGGAGTAATTAGCTGGAGTCACTTGTCAGTTTTCTGACATATAATTTTGTGTTTATATTTACAGAGGGTTGAAGCCATAATAAATAACTATCCTGAAGGCCACAAGCAGGCTGCTACCATCCCAGTGCTGGATCTGGCACAGAGGCAACATGGCTGGCTCCCCATCTCAGCAATGAACAAAGTAAGGATCCATGAGTGGTATCTGGTATCTCTCGCTATTGTGTGTCTGTGTGTTTTACTCCCAATCACCAACCTAATGCTAATGCTACCAAGCTGGGAGTGTAAAGACTAGATCATGCTTACACTTAGACATTAGTAGTCAGCCATCTCACATTTTCAAGTTTCTGCCAACATGTCATTGGACAGTGTGAAATATTAATTTAATGTCACCTTATAGACATCCATGTTCTATTGGACTCTTGGCTGTGTTTTTCTTTGGCATAACTGGGATTGAATGTGCCATCTCCTGCAGCAGGGCCAACACTGGAACAAGCTCCAGAAGAGTTATTGGTGTGGGCTATTAATTGTGTTTTAGTTCATATGAGGTTATTTTCCCTAATAGGAATTTGGTCTCTGATGGTTACACAATTTCTTGGAAATATGCATTTGCTTCATTTCCAACTCAGAATGTGACCATTTCTCCAGGTAGCAGAGATCCTGGAGATCCCCCCAATGAGAGTGTATGAGGTAGCCACGTTCTACACCATGTTTAACCGCCAGCCGATGGGGAAGTACCACATACAGGTGTGCACAACAACGCCATGCATGCTGTGCGACTCAGACAGTATCATGCAGGTCATCCAGAACAAACTAGGTGAGTGAACAGTACACCAGCACTGCATCCTGAAAGCAAGAACAGAGATTCTCAAAACTAGCTGGGTTCAGTATTAACCACTCTGTCCTAGTTGTTTAACTGAATTAGTTCAGAAGTAAAGGGCACAATAGGCAAATACACTTCAGGCTGCAGCTCGTGGGCTAACAACCTGATGGAACTGATTATTCATAAATGGATAAATCAAGCCTTCTCAAAAAATCACAGATGAATCATAGCAGAACAGGATCCTTAACTACTGTACTTTGTTCCTCGGTAGTATTTTTCCCTTACAACTAACAGTTTCAAAATCATTGTGATGCTTCCGTGACATGTAATAGGGAGAATATTACCCCTGTCATTGTTACTCTGGGCTCAGCACTGCAGAAACAGCACTTTGTAAATTTTAGGGAGGGTAGGAACTCCTCCTGGATTTCAGGACAGATATTTGTAACTCAAGTTGTTTAGTTTTGTATCATTTTCAGTCTGTGTTTACTTTCAAGAGAGCAACATCCTCATCTTGGTTTGTGCTTTTCAAAATTTGGAGGCTTCTTTGTTGTTTAAACAACTTTAGATGTCTTTTCTCTGTTGTGAACAGAGAGAGAAGGCCTATTGGACCAAGACCACCCCCCCTTCTTTTTTTAAAGCTGTTGTGGGGCTTCCTAAACAGATTAGAGCAGTTTCCAACCTGCATTTAGACTGGAGAGCTAACAAATGATAATTATTTTTAAAATTAATGGTGTATAAGCTCATATAATAAACCACTCTAATAGGAACATTTTTAGGCCATTTTATAATAATATCTGCTTTGTATTGTGTGCATATTTTCTTTCTTTCATTCATTCATTCATTGTCTGTAACTGCTGATTCAGTTCAGGGTCACGGTGGGTCTGGAGCCTACCCAGAATCATTGGGTGCAAGGCAGGAACACACCCTGGAGGGGGTGCCAGTCCTTCATAGGGCCACACACACTCACACACACATTCATTCACACGCTCACGCCTATGGAGACTTTTGAGTCACCAATCCACCTACCAACGTGTTTTTAGACCATGGGAGGAAACCCACGCCGACACGGGGAGAACACACCACACACCTCACAGACAGTCACCCGGAGGAAACCCACGCAGACACAGGGAGAACACACCACACTCCTCACAGACAGTCACCCGGAGGAAACCCACGCAGACACAGGGAGAACACACCACACTCCTCACAGACAGTCACCCGGAGGAAACCCACGCGGACACAGGGAGAACACACCACACTCCTCACAGACAGTCACCCGGAGGAAACCCACGCGGACACAGGGAGAACACACCACACTCCTCACAGACAGTCACCCGGAGGAAACCCACGCGGACACAGGGAGAACACACCACACTCCTCACAGACAGTCACCCGGAGGGAACCCACGCAGACACAGGGAGAACACACCACACTCCTCACAGACAGTCACCCGGAGGGAACCCACGCAGACACAGAGAGAACACACCACACTCCTCACAGACAGTCACCCGGAGGAAACCCACGCGGACACGGCGAGAACACACCAAACCCCTCACAGACCGTCACCCGGAGGAAACCCACGCAGACAGAGGGAGAACACACCACACTCCTCACAGTCACCAGGAGCGGGACTGGGAGCTGTGTGACTGCGACACTTCCTGCTGCGCCACCTTGTCGTTCTGTGTGTGCATTTTTTTCATGTTTTAAACCGTGAAAAGTAACACATTTTTAAGCAGTTTTATGACAGCACCAATAGTATTCCTGCGGTGCTCCTTACAAATATCAGATGCACTGGTAAGGGATCATATACTCCTAGCAGACTGTGGATCAGATTTCAGCTCGTATTAAGCTAGGATATTAACCACGGACTATACCCCAACTTAATCAGACATTCAGTTTGTATCTGATTAAAATGAAACGCCTTGTTATGTGAATGAAGGTAAACTGATACACACACAGCTGACAACACACGAGTGAGTGCTGCATTTCTGTTGGCTGAGCAGAAACTCTTCACTTTCTCTACTCTTCCCTAGGTATCAAAGTCGGTGAGACAACACCAGACAAGTTATTCACGCTAGCAGAGGTGGAATGTCTCGGAGCTTGCGTGAATGCGCCGATGGTCCAAATCAATGACAACTATTATGTAAGTACAGCTTTAGACTTTAAAGCATCTCAATGATAGGAAAACTTGGTTTAAAATCACCTCTGAGAGGCTCTTCCACTGCCCTTGCAAAGTAGAAAAGATATAATGGAATTGACATATTATTGCCTGGTGTCTCACAAAATTGGCAAAAGGAATGGACAATAATTTATTTTGTTAATAACGTACGGTACGTTATATACGGTTTGACTAAATTAGCAGCAGTAATCAGTTCTACCCTGCCGTGTTTTCTTTTTTTGCATTAAACCAATGCTAACAGAGACATCCAAATACAGGGGGTCCTTGACTTACGGCGTTGATCCGTTTCTATGTCACATCATACATTTTCGGTGTAAGTCGGAACATACGTACATGCTGTACGTAAATAACATACTGTAAGCACTTATCCTATCCTAACACCTATCCTCCTCAGTCCCGAGCCGTGGAACCGTGTATTCTTCCGCCGCGCACACCAAACACGAAGTTCACGTTACGACGTTTACGACGCAAAACCACTTACGTCGAAACAAGGCTTTATACAGTAAATGGGAGATGTGTCGTAACCACGAAACATCGTAACTCGGGACTGACGTAACCCGAGGACCTCCTGTATATACATTATTTGACAATTCCACAATAGGCAGTAGGCATTATGGTTTTTGTTGTTAAGCTTTGAGAACACTTTGTAATGCACAAAATGCACCAGCAAAAGTGTTGTAGGACGACATTATTAAATTACCACTACATTCCTTAAAATAGGTCAAGATTGTATTACTCTTATTTTTATTAAATATTAAATATTAATCTACAGTATCCCTTTATACCCAAGTCTTTTTTTTTACTGTTACTGTTTGATGTATTGACACAAGACCTTGTTAAAGACAGTCACGCTCTCATTTGTTTGGTTTGTTGCTCTTTCTTGCCGTTGGGTGCATCTAAGGTCATATATGAGATATATACTGTTTAAAGTGGAATAATGGCATCACATGACACTAAATTAAATCCTTAAAACTAACAGTTGCTAACGATGCCCGATCCTTTTAAATGACAAACTGTGTGCTGTTATGTCTAGGGTGACCAGGTATGGGGGGGGGGGTGTCTCGCCCCTCACTGCCGTTGTATGTTTAGCTGAACCTGTGTGCTCTTAGGTCCTTTACACCTTTATTTGCTACACAAGACATGGGAATTTATTTTTTAATTCATCCGAGAACATACATTTCCGTTTCGGCATAGCTGCTCGAGATGAGGGTGGGTACATGAGCTTTGCCTGACGTAAACAAGGACTACTGACGTGCAGACTGACCAATTAAATGTATACAGAGAAGGTTATCGACCAATAACGGTAGCTCTACAGTCAGACCGTCCAATCAGCGAACCAATCGGAGTAGAGGAGGGCGGGACTAGTTTGTGAACGAAACTTCTCGAAGTTCTATGTAAGCTCTAGAAAAACAAAATCCCGGACGTTTGTGAAATTCCGCCCGGACATTTTTTAAGTCTAAAAAAGAGGACATGTTCGGGTAAAAGAGGATGTCTGGTCACTCTAGTTATGTCCTACTTTTCAACCTTGTCATATTTTAGAACTATTCCCCCACTAAACACTGAGCTGTCTTTGTGCGCATGAAGAATCTCAGTTCAGTTCCAATGTTTGTCATTAAAAAGTTTAATGTTTTTATGGACAGCCAGCCTTGAAGTTAAACTTTCATGCAAGTGTTTGCCATGCTACACATTTTCCTGGCTGTAATCAACACAGACAAAGGGTTTCAATGAAGCCTGGGGACCTTGTGAAACTTACCCGTCCTAGGGGACCCCAAGCCTGGGTAAATAAACTGCCTTGGGGACCCAGAGAACTGGGGCTTAAGGTGGAACTACGGAATTCCACCTTAAATAGTTAGGGGCACTTTTATATTTATAAATTATAATAATAGTAGAGTTAATTTTGTCCTTTAGGCATCTGATGGGAGCAGAGGGAGTTTTTACCAGTGTATAGTCTTTTTCAGTATGAATTGGGTAAAAACCCAATAAACAAGTCTGTGTTACTGAAAAAGGCATTTGTGAGTGATGCTAGTTAAACGTGCAAGATATGCTTTGATATATGATGTCTTTATGTAAAGTTAATTAGGTATTTTTTACAAGAACAGAGGGGTTATTTTGTATGTTTAAAGGAAACGTATAGATGATAATCAGAACAACTTGGTATGGGTTTATTAAATGGCCTTAGTTGTATGGAGTAATGACTCAGAGAAGTGATCAACTTCTAGGGTAAACCCCCCATATGTTACAGAGTGACGAAAATGACCTGCTTGATCAATGATGCAATTAATCGTGAGCTCATACAGTTAAAAGGAAAGTAAGTCACTAGCTGAGACTCAAGCAGCTAAAAATGGGTTTGCCGGTTCCACTCCTACAGTTAATTATCAACTCTGCTTCTAGGTTGTTGGTAGGAGTTAGTGTTTGCTACTTATCTGAAAACCTCACCAAAGACTTCACCACAATTTTCAGTTACCTTCCTTCCATGTTTGCACAATTTCTATGTAATCTGGCAAGGTGAAGACCTGCCTGTGCCCCTATATTACTCCACCACAACTGGAGCAAATGTGTTTTAAAGTTTGATATTTCCAAAGAGACTTGTTCAGGATCAAGGCAAAGAACAGTTTGTACCTACAGCTGGTTTTAAGCCAAGAGCAGCGAGTTCTGGTCAGCGAGTCATATTTAATCACATTTATGGTCACACTTACACAAGTATACGCCTTGGTGGGACTTCACCAGGGTTTGTTGCTATTCCAAGTAACTAGAGTGGTCCTGTTTCAAAGTGTTCAGAGAGTGATCATAGCTCAAAACAGTCGCCCCTCAAGTGTGATAATGTCTTTAAGCAGTGTGTTTCATCTCTGAGTGACTTCTTTCCTGTTCTGTGCATCACAGGAGGATCTAAAACCTTCGGACGTAGAGCACATCCTCGATGAGCTGAAGGCAGGGAAAGTCCCCCCACCTGGACCCAGGTAAGAAGGCCTTTCCCTCCAGTAGACTTCTAGCTGTTGAGTAATAACTATAACGATGATTACTTTTGTTTTGTGTAATACTTTCCGTTGTGAACTACTGGGGTGAGGTGGAGAGAGGATGCTTAATTGTGTAAAGTAACGAATCATTGTTTTATTAATATTTTGTAGGTAAATTTATAAGATTCATGTGTTTTCAAGCGATTACTGTTTAAGAAGCTAACGTTCTGTAAGAGACTGTGTGTGTGTGTGTGTGGGGGGGGGGGGTGTAACATGTAGAAATTGGGACTGTATTAATCTAGGTGTGTTACACTGTAGTTCATCATCACATTCATTTCGTTTTCTCGCTCTTTTTTCTTTCACAGGAGCGGCCGTTTCTCCTGTGAGCCCGCGGGAGGACTGACATCTCTGACTGAACCTCCTCCTGGGCCTGGTTTTGGGGTCAGGGCTGACTTATAATTACCTTCGAGAGATCAACTGTACCCCAGGCCCTCACCTAACTTAACTTGAGTTCTTTCAAGTATCACAGTTGTTTGTGAGTGTAAATAAAATGTTAATTGTACCTGAAAGAGCAGTGCGGTTCTTTCTATTTTACAGATTGTTTGCATGTCTAGGTGTGTGGGCAAAGTGTGTGCAAATCTTGCTGCGCAACGGGCAATAATTGCTGTTAGAAATCTGACAGTATTTTATTCAGTCTGTCATTTCAGTAGCACGGAAATTAAACTAAATAGAGAGGCATTAAAAGTCACCTCATGAAAAACTATAAATATTACTGTTTAGTTTCTAAACATTTGTAAAGTTTGTGTACCGTTCATATCCTTATAGATCAGTTATGACTGGTGCAAAAATGACCCTGTAAGATCTTTGCAAAATTATCATCTGTGATTACAACCTCTTAATATGGTTAACATAAGACGTCAATACAGAAAATTAGTATTGAGTCTTAAAAATGGCCTCTATTTTAATAATTAATTCTTTCAGTCGAATACATTGGAATAATGGTGGCACGGTGGCGCAGCAGGTTAGTGTCGCAGTCACACAGCTCCGCGGGCCTGGAGGTTGTGGGTTCGATTCCCGCTCCGGGTGACTGTCTGTGAGGAGTGTGGTGTGTTCTCTGTGTCTGAGTGGGTTTCCTCCGGGTGACTGTCTGTGAGGAGTGTGGTGTGTTCTCTCTGTGTCCGCGTGGGTTTCCTCCGGGTGTCTGTCTGTGAGGAGTGTGGTGTGTTCTCCCTGTGTCTGTGTGGGTTTCCTCCCGTTGACTGTGAGGAGTGTGGTGTGTTCTCTGTGTCTGTGTGGGTTTCCTCCCGTTGACTGTGAGGAGTGTGGTGTGTTCTCCCTGTGTCCGCGTGGGTTTCCTCCGGGTGACTGTCTGTGAGGAGTGTGGTGTGTTCTCTCTGTGTCCGCGTGGGTTTCCTCCGGGTGTCTGTCTGTGAGGAGTGTGGTGTGTTCTCCCTGTGTACGCGTGGGTTTCCTCCGGGTGCTCCGCTTTTCTCCCACAGTCCAAAAACACACGTTGGTAGGTGGATTGGCGACTCAAAACTGTGAGTGTGTGTTGCCCTGTGAAGGACTGGCGCCCCCTCCAGGGCGTGTTCCTGCCTTGTGCCCAATGATTCCAGGTAGGCTCTGGACCCACCACGACCCTGAACTGGATAAGGATTACAGATAATGAATGAATGAATGAAATTGGAATAATGCCTCATTCTCGACTAACTGGATAATTTTAACGATGTATTGAACGCATAAATAGATGGCACACTGGGTATACTGCCTGTGAACAAGAGATTTTGGCCTTGATGTTGAGTACCACCAGGAACTGCACTCTACATTTTAACATACTCTTGTGCCAAATAACGTTAGTGCTCTAGGATAATGGACCTTAGATGAAAAAATCTAATTTGATGTGGGTTCTTTAATGTCATTACCATCAGAAGGAGGAACGTATGACCAAAATTAGCTGAATGACACCAACTCCTCCAATACATCTGAGGCATTGCTGAACGTGGTTAAGTACAGACACATTAAAGGCTGCTGGTCGACCTGGATTTACTACAAGCAGGACTGTGGATCACTGACGGTATTTCACTCCTCATACAAAGGAAGCTGTTGGCTTATCTGAATTATTGCTGGCTTTTCAGCCTCAGTTTGGCACCTTAGTTAAACCCATGGACCTTGCAGTGGTGCACGGTAGAACCCTATACGGAAGCACGTTGGCTGAAAAGACCAAAATAAAACAAATACCAAAAGCTTTATCCACTCTAGCTGCTTCCTTTATAGTAACATAGCTGCCGCACTTCATTGAATCACTCAGCTCGTCTAGTCACTGCCCATCCCCCTCACCTTTCTTCTCTTCTACAAAACACCATCTTTTTCTTTTTCGCAGCGACGAGTCATGAACGAATCATTCATCTGAACCGAAACTTTTCGACACGAACCGACTCAGTGAACTGAACAATATTTACTACGCACGCAGCTGTGAAAAGGGCACATATATTATTTAAACAATTTATTTAGACTGTAAATCAAAATGCTTCATTGAATTAAACGCCCAAATAACACCAAAAAAGGTATAAATTTGCGTTTTGATTTTTTTATTTAGGTTTAAATAACCATGATAAAGTTAATATTATTGACATTTTTTACATGAAATAAACCAGAATTCTTTAACAGCAAACTTTTTACTCATTCTTTTACTCATCTTCTGTAACCACTTCATCCTGATCAGGGTCATTGTGAGTCTGGAGACTACCAGGAATCATTGGGTACAAAGCAGGAACACACCCTACACCAAGTGCTAGTGCATCACAGAGCATCAGTGGCACATATGGGTAATTCACCTTTCTTCTTGTGTTGCTTCACTGTGGGTGTAATCCAGAGCACCCTGAAGAAACCCCTGCAGACACAAAATCCCTTACAATGATGACACAAAAAAAAGATTGAACTCAGGAACCCAAGACGCTGGTGCTGTGTGGCAGTGTGGCAGACACTACCAGTTGTGCCACCATGCTAATTATTATATTGTTATCTTCTCCCAATTAATCGAATATAATCTTTAAGATCTAATTGTAACATACATAATTTAACAATATGGGGCGGCACGGTGGTGCAGCAGATGGTGTCGCAGTTGCAGTTTCCTCCCACGGTCCAAAAAACACACGTTGGTAGGTGGACTGGTGACTCAAAAGTGTCCATAGGTGTGAGTGAATGTGTGTGTGTGTGTGTGTGTGTCGCCCTGTGAAGGACTGGTGACCCCTCCAGGGTGTGTTTCTTCCTTTCATCAGTGATTCTGGGTAGGCTCCGGACCCACCGTGACCCTGGACTGGATAAGAGCTTACAGATAATGAATGAATGAATGAATTTAATAATACAAATTTAAACATAATAATCTCTCCTATTGGTGGCACAGCAGGTAGTGTCGCAGTCACACAGCTCCAGGGACCTGGAGGTTGTGGGTTCGATTCCTGCTCCGGGTGACTGTCTGAGAGGAGTGTGGTGTGTTCTCCCCGTGTCTGCGTGGGTTTCCTCCGGGTGACTGTCTGTGAGGAGTGTGGTGTGTTCTTCCTGTGTCTGTGTGGGTTTCCTCCGGGTGACTGTCTGTGAGAAGTGTGGTGTGTTCTCTCTGTGTCTGTGTAGGTTTCCTCCGGGTTCCTGTCTGTGAGGAGTATGGTGTGTTCTCTCTGTGTCTGCGTGGGTTTCCTCCGGGTGACTGTCTGTGAGGAGTGTGGTGTGTTCTCCCTGTGTCTGCGCGGGTTTCCTCCGGGTTCCTGTCTGTGAGGAGTGTGGTGTGTTCTCTCTGTGTCTGCGTGGGTTTCCTCCGGGTTCCTGTCTGTGAGGAGTGTGGTGTGTTCTCTCTGTGTCTGCGTGGGTTTCCTCCGGGTGACTGTCTGTGAGGAGCATGGTGTGTTCTCCCTGTGTCTGCGTGGGTTTCCTCTGGGTGACTGTGAGGAGTGTGGTGTGTTCTGCAATATGGTGCAACAGGTACTGTCACTATCTCACTGCTTCAGAGTTTTATGTTTGTGGTTTAAAACCCTGCCTTGAGTCACTGTCTGTGAGGGGTTTGTTTGATATGTCTTCCCTGTCTCTGCCTGGGTTTCGTCCACGTGCTCTGGTATTCTCCCACAATCCAAAAATATGTATTGGTAGGTGGACTGGCTATTCAGAGAGTGTCTATAGGTGTGAATGTGTGAATTTTTCCAGGGTGTGTTCCTGCTTTTCTCCCAGTGATTCCATGTAAGCTCCCAACCCATTGCGACTATGAACAAAAAAAAAAAAAAGCATTTAGAGGAAATTAATCATGTATACTGACATAAATAAAGGACACATATAGTTCCTTGATATAATATATTAAATCATAATATTGCATTAAATTATAATATTGCATTTGTATTTATAGTATTTAACACTCTAATGAAAACACAGAAGAAAAGGTGCTATTGATAACTGTGGAATAAGGAAACAAATCAATGTAGTTAAAAAAGTTATTTTTCTGTTTGACCATAATTAAACAAAACAGTAATCTGTTGGAGTTCTCATTAGCGTTTATGATGTAATTTATAACTATGTAATAACTGAATTCAGATAGAAGTCATTCCCTACACTTCCTGAGGTGCAACTGTGGACGAGAGCTACGTGACCTGCGAATCAAAGAATCATCGAAAGCGATCGTTTGAAAGACTCGGTTCAGAGCCGAATCTAACCTCTCATGATTCTCCTGCGATTTGAGCATGTTCTGCAACATAATGGCCGCCACTGCGCATGCGCAAGCCTTTGTACCTAATGCAAAAATAATGCCACTGCGCCACAACAAGCGCGAGCGCGACACAAAGCCTCCACAGGAACACAACACAACGGATGAGGCTGAAAACGAACACAAAGAATGTGAAATGCAAGAGAAAGTCATATTTACTCCTCTCGTTTAAAGACTCCGTCAGACATTTTCGAGAACCTTCCTCCTGCAGCTGCAGCGGCGGACGGAAAAGGTGACGTCACGCGCCCGAGCTCGCGTCACCTCACCCTCTCACAGTGCAGTGAAATAAATAAATATTGTGAAATAATTATAATGTGTAATATAATATAATACAATGTATAACGACGTATAATATTTAAGATATATTTTAACATTCAATAATACTGCAATATTATTTCACATGTATACAAACTGAAGTTGTAAAAAACAGAAATATAAGGGAACGCAACTATATATGTATATATATATATACTTTTTTTTTGCAAATAATGCATTTTATATTTCATGTGAAAAAGAAACTGCAGTTTCGGGTGTTGTTTTAGCATTTTTATTTATGAAGTTAATTTCAGGGAGAATGTCAAACATGGACATTAATCACATTTTAAATCAATGCAATTTATGTTTTCATAATATGAGTTAGCAGTTAATAAGATTGAAATTAAGCTGTTTTTTTTTCAGAGCTAGCATTAAACAAACACAAATCAGTCCATCAATCCTCTTTCATTTTTACCTACAAAAATACAAGCACTTCCTACTGCTGAATATCGACTAAAGATATTGTGTGAAGCAGCTAAAAATGCAGTTCCTTTTCTTTGCCACACATGCAGTACGGCAACAATCAGACGCCAAATTTACTAAAACTGAAAACAAATTATAAATGTAAATTAAAATGTTGCAACCGTCAAAAACCTCGGTGACAATTAATACTCTTCAAAGAATATAAATCGTTTTCCTCTTAAATATTCTCGAAAGACCTTTTATGCTGCTCCCAACTCCCGTATGGAATGGAAAATGAAGCCTAACATTAACTTGTAAACACTGCACTGTGCACACAGGCCGTGGTCGAGTTTGTACAGAAGCCACCTTTTATAAGCTTCTGGGGCGGTGACGTGGCACGAGCACGGACCAATCAGAGAGCAGCTCTGTGTTTTCGCTGGGCTTTTCTTAGAGACGGCGGAGGGATGTTTTCAAAAGCAGCCCTAAGCTGGACACAAACGTCACACGGTTGCAGGGTTAAACTCTCGCATTTTTTTTTTTTTAATATTTAGCAAAACAAAGGGCATATTTCCGAGTTTTTAAAGCTCGCAAGCGACGCGCTGAAGAAGCTCCTCTGCGGTAAGTTATAAATTAAACATTAAAATTCCACCTTTTGCTTTCTTATTGGGTTGAATCTCAAATGGCTCCCTGAATGTTACTCCCTACACGGTAGGGAACTGTTTGGGTAGATTAACTATTTCTACTGCAATATTGCACTATTGGTAGTGCACTGTTTGACAGGGAGCCCTGCGTCTCATTGCTAAATATAAATAGCTTTCTGTGGTAACATACAATGCACTATTTTGTTGGAAAAAACGTTGTTTTGTGAGCTGTATCGCCCACTACGCAGGGACCAGGGAACCATTTGAGACCCTGCCCCTGGTCGCGGCAGAGAGAATGCGTTGAGCTAACGTTAACCGTCGCGGGCTCGCTCCGTCTCACTTTAATTTTCCGTTCCACTTTAAATGGTGTTACCCTCAGGCGCCAGAGTCTAACTGCCACACCGTTTAAGGTGGAACGGAAAATCCTTATAAGAAGTTGACGAAATACGAACTCGTGTTAGCTAGGGTAACGTTAGCTAACTTAAACTGTGCATTAATTCCGCGGATTTGTAATGTAAAACCACACAGAGTTCGACACTCTTTGCTGTGTGGAGGCATTTTCACGTTCTGAACACATGAGGTGGTATTTGAGATAGCCTTAAGGGTGTAAGTATACGCTAACTCTGTCGTGTCGACGACGGGGAAGGCAGTTGACAACCAGCGTTGGCTCCGGCCGTGCCTCAAACCACACAACACTCCACTATACACACTGCACTAACGCATGCGCTGCTATTGGTGGCGACATACTGAGAGTGCGTTATTGTGCGAGGTTTGGGACGCAGCCTTTATCCTCAGCTCTACTGTGGGCTATTGTCTGTGGTGGGGTGGCGCAGTCTGCAACACTGACAACAGCCTCAGTATTTTGTGTTTTGAGTGTATTTTTCCAGGTTTTACAATCGCAGTAAAGCAAATATGCCATTTTTTTCATGCCGTGGAGACTGGGACTGCAGAATAAAATGCGTTTAAAGAACGTACCTAAATAGAAAGGGTGATTCTGAATAGATTTGTAAATTCTCTTTCTAGAAAGTGCCAGGCTTTTTCGTTTTTTTATTTTTTTTTTAAATGGGTGCATGTAGGTTTTGCGTGTACAAGAGCTAAAAGAGATGCCCTGGCCCTTTAGCTCAGCATTTTTTTTTGGGGGGGGTGTGTTACCACAAAGCCTTCTGTGCTGGATGACCGTCCTTCGCACACTAGCCTTTTGTCTAAAGGACGATATCAAAGCGTCTTCAGCCGCTTTTAGTGGTGTTTTTATGACACAACTCTCTACTACGTTGTTTACTAGCGCTAGTTTGACAGCTGTTAGACGTAGTTACACTACGAGACAACACACAAAGCTGTATAATATCACTATATCCACAGCTTAGAATTAAGAGATTCTTTCTGCTCCTCGCAGTTTTTATTGAACATCACTAATTTCACAGTTCTAGGTAGCAGCAAAACTCTTATGTAGTACAGTAATATCACAAATCTTACGTTATTTTAGCCAACACATACTAGAAAGACAAATAATATTTGGAGAATACATTTTTCAAGAAAACCTTTCAATCCTGAGAGCTTTCATTGTGTCCTCTCTGCAAATGAACCCAAACTGAAATAGAAAACAATATTACTATTTACATAGATATGCATAATGTACATAATTTAGCAATCGCAGTGTAATATTTTTTTTACTCCCATGTTCAAAATATATTGTCGCTGTCCAATTAAAATCATGTATTCTCATTTTTGTCGATTTGTTATTTACTAAGCAATCCTTCACTGGATGTGTCATGATGAATGAACCAATAGAAACGCTCCAGAATTACTTGGGGGTAAAAAATATTTTTACATTCACTTCCATTGAAATTTAAGAGGGAATTATCCCTATCCTGTAAAACTACTTGTTTTTTATTGGACAGTCAAAATATATAAACATCGTAAACATCATTCACTTCCTTCAAAATGCAGCCTGTTTTGAATTCCTCATTTGAGCACATCGTGAAAACGTGAGCGTTCTGATGGCTGTACGCTGCTCCGGACACACTTTCAGACAATGAATGAATGATAACTATTTATATATTAAACACCTGTTCATCATGGGTTGTGCCCTTTATTTTGTTCTGCCATAACCTGGCATTTCTATTAACACATATACGTTTTAGGCATTTGGCCAACACCTGCTCCATATGATGTCAGAGGTATGCTAATGAAGTCGTAGGTGTCTTCACCAAGGGCCATTACTGTAATAGCTTGGCATACCTCCGCAGTTTGGGGACTCAGCCCTAATCAGTTGTTGAACAGATTCCCAAGTTAGGATGAAATAGCCCTGGTCTTATTATTATTATTATTATTAGCACCAGTTTGACAACTGTCAGTCATATTTATACTATAAGACACCAGATACTCACAACCGAGGCACATTCGAGGGCCACAAGTCACAAAAGAATTTATTAATTGCTTTCAGTCTTAAAAACAGTGCAAAAAAAACAGTCTGTTTAATTCTAAAGGCTAAAAAGAGACTGGAAAACAAAACGATGTCAGTAATTTCTTCTCCATAAACCCACACACGTCTAAAGTTAATCTCAGGGGAAAATTAAATACTAGAAATATGAATCTAAATACAAAATGATTGTATCAGTGTATAGCAGTGTATTCTGTTTGTTCCCAGTTCAAGCCCGTGCACGTAATTTCATAACCCAAGTGACCAGTGATGTTTTCTATTTTTAAACAGCCAGTACTGTGTATTGTAATGTAAATATAGAATGAAAAACCATCAGAAGTCATTATCTGAACTTGGGGAATAGACTTGATAGAAGTTAAGGCGTCTTTTGTAATGGGCTTCTCTGTAAAACACCTCTTGCAAAAAACACTCCACAACTATTAATTTAAAACAGACTCTTGTTCAGTTTCCTCATATGGACATGGACTGCAGAGAGAATATAAATGAGTCAAACTTTGATCGTGTTTACTTACTGCGTCTGACTTTTTATTCCCGGCAACAGAAAGGTTTTATATGATTTATTTGTTTTTTACTCACCATTTTTATAAAGATATGTGTAGTATGTTTTTTTTTTTTTGTTGCTGTTCCAGACGTGTACGACATTCACGTCATCGCGATAATCTGTGCATTTCAGTTTTGACAGTTTGTGTTTTGTACGATATATTCAACTTTCACTTTTTATTACAGGACCTAAATCAGATCTCTACACCCACTCGAGTCTCATGCTTGCACACTTGCAAAATGACATATTAGGGATTAGCCAGAGAGATCCACTTTTCCACTGGGCCACTGGCCAACAAGAGCTTGTGGTTCCTGTTGTTTTTCCATTGACCCTCTTTTCAGGCATTTAGCCACATGCACAAGACCTTGTATGAGAACTCGTGTAGTTCTGGAGGGCTATGTTCAAGACGGAGAAATAGGTTTTCTAGCGCTGGATTGCAGTGAAATTGCTCATCTCCCGTATGGTTTGTTTACTTTAGATAAATGACTAGGGGTTTGCAAAGCCTAAGTGGGCAAGGCTGTGTTTAGCAGCTGGAGAAAGTTGTAGTAAAGTAGATGCCACCTATTGCTAATAAAAATAAATAAATTGCATGCAGATATTTTAGGAATTTGGCATTGATGCTGATATGATGTAGGTTTATTCTGAATATCTGCCGATAACAAGACATGAGCATTTATGTAAAATGCAGAAATCGGTATGGCTTTGATTTATGAAGGAACCTCACGTTTATTATTAGAGAGTTACAAATGGTAAAAGGAATAAAAGCATTTCAACAAAGTAGCCTTACATTGCATTAACATACTGCTCTTTAAAAGCACACTAAATAAGTCTTCAAATATATTTAGCAAAATCTGAAAATGTATTTATTATTATTTTGTTAATGCAAACATTCACAGATAACAATATGTTTCAGATTTCACGTAATTAATAACACTTTTTCCTGACAGATTCGTAGTCGTAACCTACATCCGCACATTAACACACATCTGTGTTTCTCGTTCTGACTCCGCACTGGAGCAGATTTGCACATTAGCATAAAAAGTGCTTTTTGTTGTTCACATCAATCAAAATAAAAACATCAAAAGTGATAGTGAAAACACAACCAAATAGCAAATGCCATTTGTTTACAATTTGTCTTGATGCTATCTTGCCTTGGCCTGTTTCTATTGCAATTCATAATATGTGAAGACCCCAGAAAGCCATTACTGACATTCACAAATAGCTTTGAGTTAATTCTACAGTATGGTGCCCACACAGTGTGCAGAGTAAATAGGGGAAAAAAAAAGGCATGTGTGTGTCCAGAAATACAAACCCAGCCTGCAAGATCATCGTGTTCGTTTAGATCTAAAGCTAAAGGCACTTGCATTAAGTGCATCAGCCTCTTACAGCTACATTTGTAATTATGTTTGCTAATTATATATGGTACAGAAGATCACTGGAATCCCAATAACACCTTTTTGATTAAACCTAATATTGATGGGCGATGTGGAGACCACTGAATCATTTCATAATACTGATCTGGGCTTCAGAGGGTAGTAATAATTAAATGTGTAAATTTGTGAAATTGCAGTTTTGAAAAGCAATATACGAAACACCTTTTAACAATTAGGAGCTGGCGTGACCCCGTTTAATTAGGTGCTTAGGTATTAGGTGCTTAATAATTACTATTTGCAATTATTGGTATGACTTGGCCGTCTTCCCAGGATTTAAAGCACCGATGTCATATTACATCTGCACCAGGCAGCGTGACTACTGTATAGATGCATGCAGCATATCTGCTTTCTCCCTTGCACACGTTTAAGTGTACAGTTGGCAGGATTCATATGAATTCATCCACCATAGGTCTGCGTCGTTGGGCGGCACAGATAAGCATTTCCATGGTGCTCATCATGTGAGCAGGGGCTGTTAGCATGGTGGAGAGAGGCAGAAACAGGCATGCGTAAGAGCACACTGACTCACCCTCTTACCCATTAGACATTGCCCTTTGTGTTCAAAACCATTCCCATGAGAGACCTCTTGCTTCGCTTCATATTCACACTGGATGCCATTTTTATTTTGCCTCGCTTGCTTTCATTTCCACAGTACGATGAAGGTTTTTGAAATTAGAAAGTGCTGTCTAATTTTCATTTGTTTAAACATTTAAATGGGCCTAATACGATGTCTAGAATCCCTGTAACAGGGCTGCAGATTTGTTCAAAATTGTTAGTATGACAATTATTACTTAATAATAATTAAGTATTATTTCATAAATGTGTCATAAATGTGTTATTTTTTAAAAGAAAATAGGAATAATATGCAGACAACCAAACCAAACCACTCTCACTCACACTTATGCATAAAGATAAATAATAGTTTTAACAAACAAAGCTTTTTATTAGTAAATAATAATAAAAAAACAGTTGACAAGCACAACTGCAAAAATTGTTTATTTTTAATCTGTATATAAACACAACAACAAAGACAACAGATTTCACATTGTTAAATAATATTCAAATAATATTGTTAATGGTTTTCTGATGTTAAATTTAGTGTGAAATATTTCCTACATTTAAAAAGGAATAATATTCGTATTAAAACAGGGACATGACCTGTCAGTATATTTACTCACTGTTTTGACATCCATTTTTATTGTTGTTCCAGTTAAATCACTAACAGGTGATGAATAGACACTAATAATATACAATAGATCCACAAACAGTGGTGTCTATAACATATAAAGTTATGGAGCCTGAAATAAAGACCACTCTCTCAAATGCAGGGGAAAACATTTTTTCAGCTTTAAATCTGAATCAGACACGGGTCTCGGTGAAGGCAAAATTATGAGGTCATTTTATTTCTTGAAGCTCATTTTGAGGTGCTCCGTGGTGGCCTTTCTGGTGACAATTGTGGCTTCCCCAGATTCTGTTGTGGAAAGATGCTCAAAAGAGTCAGACCACTCTTATATTTGTCTTAACTCTGATGTTGCTGGCAAGACATTTGAATTTCCTTTTTTTTATGTCATCCTTATGAAAACTCTCGTCTTGGGGGGAAAACCCTACAAAATATGTTAGGTTCCTCACGTCACCCTTGAAAGGTCAGGCTCTGAGTGTGTTGAGATGGTAGGATGATGTAGGCCTTTACTCCCACTGTAGCCAGCTGATGTGGTGAGCTCTGTACAGCTGTGCTCTTTGCTGCTCTGGAAAATGGGTGACTTGTAAACCTTACTTTCTTGGTGTTTATTTTTGTAGTATAGTGTAGTATAGTAATGTCTTGTAGTCAGTTTACACAGTTAATTGACTCAAGCTTAAGTCTATTTTAGTAAACTGTTTATAAGTGATCTATAATTATCATATTTTACAGAAAATTGTAGATGTATACAGTCGTGACAACTATTTGAGTGAATGTAAATTTTTTTTTTATAACGTTTCGTAACAGACAAAAATAACAGTAGTGAATGGTAGAAATTTTTTAATGACATTTTTTTATTGTTACACAGAGCTGCCCCAAAACTAGTAAATCACTTGAAATTATCTATTGTTCTTTTAAAGGGAATGACACGCTGTTATCTCTGGTTTGTTTACGTTCAGAAACTCTGTTTGGGGGGGGGGAAACAACTTGTTTGTACATCGCTGAAGTTGACCTCTGTAAATTTGTATTCACTATTTAAACTACAACAGAAACTCAGTTGTAACTCGAGTTGTTTAATTTTGTAGCATTTTCATTCTCTGTTTACTTTCATGCAGTTAGTTGTCTCCTGATTTTGGATACATTTCCACCTTGGACAATATTTCAATATCAATATATAATCACAATATAAAATGTTTTAATGACAATTATATGACTTCTAAACACATTTTCATTAATATTTCAATATACATAATTTACAGCATCGGTCATTGACTTGCATTCATTACAGGACACTTCCTTCAGCTTAGTGCACTCAATTTAAAATTTAAACTCAATTTATAATGATATTGCAATTATATTGTATCGACCAAAATTAAGAAATATGTAGTGATTATACATTTTGGCCATATCATGTAGCCCTAACCTTAAGTAATCCAAATCTGCAAAATTAAGCTAATATTACACACCTGTATATGATATAACTATCATTTTGGGTGAATTAATGCCACATTTATTGTCCATAACAAAGATGAGATTGTTCTGTTATTGCAGCTGTTGAGCTGCTCTGGTTAAACGTGCTCAGTTGAATGCCACCTCTGTGGTATGGTGTTTGTATATATTTTCATTAGAAAATCCTCAGACCACATTGTTAGTTACCAGATGTCTGACAGAACAGATTCATATCTCTGGAAAATTCAGTAAATTCAAGTGAACGGGCTACGATAAACAACCCCGGCTGAAATGGCCGTGCTTAGTGATTAAAACATATTCAGATCTCTTTTACGAGATTAATTACAATTTACCAGAATTGTAACACTCTTTTACCAGCTCAGGCCTCATAAGATGATATTTTGGATTTATGCGTAAAATGACAGCTCAGTGATGAGTAATGACCAAAATAAAATCTGCTGAGTGAAAACTGCTGTTGAAGCCTTTGTTGCCGCTTTAGTCAGTAAAAGGGAGTGGGTCTGCATCTTAAACCAAAAATGAATTCCCTGTTAGTACCTTGACTGACCAGGTTTATCTGTTTTTAGTAATGTTGATATGTAATAACCATTTCATATGTATACACACTACCCTATTAGAGAGAGAATTTATAAGAAGCTACTTTTCAATTTTATGTAAACATTTAAAGCATTTTGTTCCCAAATGTGTCGTTTTATTACAAGTTTGGCTACCATCTGATATGCCATCTTTGATATATATATAACCCATCCTTTATTTCTGTAATAGACATCTTGATACATCTACTGATGAGGTTTTTTTGGTTGTTGTTGTTACATAAAACCCACTTCTAACAAAAGTGTCGATATAAAAATGACAAGGCAGTGCATGAAAATTGCATTTCACATGTTTTGGAATGAACCCATTCATTGATGTTGTGTTTTGACAGCAGAAGCGTTGCAGATGACAGTGAAAGGCAGAAGCAGAATTAGCTTTGTGACTAATATTGACAGTGTAATAACGTTTATGACATATATTTTAGTGTTGGGAGACACTGATAAAATTCAGTATAAACTATCCAAACATATCACAGTACCAGGTGACGTTTAAGTTCATGTTAATATAGTGAATAAACTCATACTACATAAGTGCTGCTCTTCTCTCCTGAAAGAGTATCTTTCAAACTTGGCATAGCACTCAGTTTTACCTAAACCTTAGTAAGGTTCATTATAATAATTTATATACATCTTATAAAACCAAAATTACAACTTCAATAACAGTGTTTATATGAAAGCTTCATACAACATTTGACTCTCTACTAGTAGGAAATCTCATGGAAAGTGTTTATGACATGATTGCAGCAGCATAATAATGGTTTGTTTAATTACTTTAGCATTTTTAGGTCTGAGGTGTTGGGCTACAACCATGCAATGATATACACAGCAACTGTTAGTGTTAAATTAACACTGAGAGTGTTAAATTATTACAGTAACAGTGTTAAATTAACACTAGTAATGTTGATTTAACACTGCTGAATTTGCTGTGTGGCACTGCACGTTTATTGTTGTCTTTGGTCCAGTTCATTGATGTCTGGCACCCTGTGTTTTGCCCATTATTTACAAGTAGTACAAGTAGTCTGCCTTTTAAATGTTTACAAAGGTTGGAAATTTTCAGAATCATTATAGTAACTACAAGCTTTCTTGTAGCCGTGAGAAATCAATGGACTAAAAATCGTGCACATGTTCGATACATGAGGATACAGTCGCTTCCATCAGTTCTTTTCTTTTAATTGTTGAAGGTGAGTCATACTTTAACTTGGCAAGTCATGTCAATGTAACTGAAACGGGACTTAACATTCCTGATATTTTGTCAAAAAATATTATTTTACGCCAAAAAGAAAAACAGAAATCAGATATCACTTCTATGTATTTAATTATTAGTCTGAGAAGCAGTGAAGATGTCCATTTAACTGAAATCTCAAAAACAAAATAAATTAGAAATTGAATATAAATATAATTTAAGTTCAGTGTTGAACATGCTCAGTTCTTGCGTTTACTACAGCTTCCAGTCTTTTTTTTTCTTTCTTCCCCACACAGGAGAGAGATTTTTCAACATCTTCAAAATTTAGTCACATCCCATGATAATTTAGTTTGGGATCTGAAGTGACCAGTCCATTGTTCTGAGAAACACAAACGGTTTCTTTCCAATTCAGTTGTCCTCTGAAAGTGGAAGGATGCACAGAAACACTTTTTTTTTTCTTAAAGATAAATGAGTACTGTTGAACTGATGCTGATTGTTTTGGTCGTCTTCCAGGTGTGCGTTTGGGTAGTTGCTTGTGAAGGTGTGATTTGGTAGTGCCTTGTTGCCGGACCGTCTACTCAGCCGGCCTAGAAGAGGCATTTTTGCTTACTGACTGACTGACTCCTAATGTTGAAATGTGCATGTGCGAATAGGAACTGTTAGTACAGCCGTATTTCACATTCCGTTTTGTGAACTAAATTTGGAACCATTCGGGGTGTTTCCACATAAGCTGGTTCGAGAAACAGAAAAACTTGTTCCCAGCTAGAACGAAAGAAGAGTAAGTTCTTCAGTGTGAACCGTGGCTGAATAGTAGGAAATAAGACAGGAACACACTCCATTTGTGTGTGTTTTTTGGGCTGTGTTTGGCGTAACACCATGCACAGTGGCCAGAAACTTTTTTCGGCATAGGTTAATTCACAAGCTCAGCAGCTCAACAAACTCCAAATTTTCTGTATAACACAATCACATAATAAAAACCACATGTAAACAAAGATGAATTGATATGAAGCACCAAAGCAATGACAAGCGTATGTATTTTGGGCTTTCCTTTTTTTGAAATGCCAGAAACACCTCTGTGACAATAGCTATATGGCTAATGGCGGTCCTGCAAAACTAGGCTTGCCTAGTTTCATTTTTTGAAGGGGAACATAATTTCAGTGACACCACCTGGAGCAGGCTGACTCAGTAGTGTCGCTGTCATACGGCTCCAGGGTTCCGGGTTTGTGATCTCAGTCCCCGCCTCGGGTGACTGTGAAGAGTTTGCCGTGTTCTCCCTGTATCTGTGTTGGTTTCTTCCCACAGTCCAAAAACACACATTGGCAGGTGGACTGTCTGTGCAAAAGTATCCGTAGACGTGAATGTGTTCCTGTCCAGTGATTCTGGAATAGGCACCGGACCAACCATGACCCCGAACATGACATGGATTAATCAAGTGTACAGCTTATTTTTTCCTAAATTTCAGTCTTACTACTCACCCCAACTTAAATTTATCCGAAAAGGAATTGAGTGGATGTAGGTGAAGCAAAATTCATACTTTTAAAAACATTTTTTAATACTTAAATGTTAAAATATACTTACAATATGTCACACATTTGATCATTACAGCTTTCGAACGTTTGTTTAGAGTTTGTTCAGCATGTCTGCGCATACAGTATGTCATAGATTTTTCACATTGCTCTTGTTTTAATTCCACTCGTCTTTCAGGCTTTTCCACAATTTGGTAACATTTTCTTAGCCATGCCGCTGTCACCAGTGATCTTCCAGAGATTCGTAGTTCAGATGAGTACTGTGGACTGCCGTTTTATTATTTTAATGTTCACAGCTTCAGTTGAGTGGATTTACCTGTTTTGCAGTGTGACAGGGAGATTGCCTTGCATAAAACGTGCTGGCTGATGGGGAGAAAGGAAGGAACCACCTGTTACGGAAGACGTTTCTGATAAACATTAGCATTCATATAGCCATGTAGATATATATGAGGCCCAAATCCTGCTGAAGAAAGCATCACCCAAACCATAACGCTTCCTCCTCCACTCTTAACTGCTTTCATAACACATATTGGGTTCAGTCTTTCCCCAGTTTGATGCCAAACCTAAAGTTTCCTGTCCGACCTGACTAAATTAAACTCGTTCTCATGACTTGTCCTCTGTGCTCAGCAAAAGTTCATTTAGCTTTTTGAGAAGGGGCTTATGATGCTGGAAACTGGGAGATACCATTTTTCAGACTTGTAAATTGCACAGGAACGGCGGACAAAGTCGTATCTACCACTGGTAAACTCTGGATTCTAGATAATACATGAGTTTACGAGATGTGACGTATATTACGACCTTTTACCTCTTTCCCGGGAGAAAATGACAAATATTACGCATGTTTTCTGTAATTGAAAGACAGATATTTTGATCAGTTTTGTTATTACTCAAAAACCTTTTAGGTTGTTGTTTAATGATAAATTACTTTTTGGGGACATGATGTGTACAGATTCAGCCAAGCTCCCGAACGCAGTGAAGTCGTATTTACTACTTAACCACCCGGTATATACAATATTCCGATGAGCACCCGAACGCAGCATTGGATACTGCAGAGCGGGCCTTCAGTCTATATGTGAGACAGAGTGTGAAGAGACACTTTTGCCCATTTAGTACAGAATTGAGCACTGTTGAACTGATTCCCCATCAAGAGTTCACGTATCATCCTTTTCTCTTGTGGTTTATTTAGGGTGTACTCACAGTGTATTACCCTTGCTGTGCCTGAGCACGTTTGACCGACATAGTCCAGTTTCTTTGGCTAGTGTAATTGCTCCTTATCGCTGATTCTTGCCTAGGCCCGCTCGAACAGGTAGACTCGGCTCAGGCAGGGTGCCGCTGGACTCCGGCACGGTACGCCTCTAGTGTGATCGTTGACTAAGCTTGAACATGTTGTCATTATAAACTCTATTGAGCTGTGCAACAGTGACATTATTTCAAATAAAAAGCCACAGTCTGTTAATGTAAAAGTACTTGGGCCCTGAATATTAAACATATCGTGAGCACAGGCTGGGGGCAGAAGAGTGGCACAGTTGGGCCAAGTCCGGGTAGACCGTTTACCATCTTGCAAAAAATATTTTACTGCCAGATATATAGTTATTCAGATGAATAAGGAAATTAGCACCAGGGACAAGAATAGATTTTAAAATGGCTGTGACTTTGCATTTAGGTAAATGTAAGGTATTCTGTAATTCCCATTTCTGCTGTGTATTTTTGGACTGCATATTTTGATATTGCAGCAGCGTAGCTCTGTGCCCTCTGTAGCTGAAGGCCGTCCACTCTGGCAAACTGGTTTCAAAGAGGATGTGAAAACGAAAGTCTTCATAATAACTTAGTCTGTGTGTGTGTGAGTGCAGTTACACAGTGTATGTGAACCAACCCGCCTGCACGCACGCACGCACACACAAACACACACGTGTGTGTGTGTGTTTGGAGGGAGGAGCCTGCTGATTGCACAATGTACTTTGCTGGATGTTTTTGTCAGGTTTTTCTTTTCTTTTTTTTTTCTTTTTTTTTTTTTTTTGAGAGAATCTCTGGTTGTAACGGCTGCTGCTCGTAGTCAATTGGTTGACAGCCATGTGTTTCACTCTGAGAGGCAGCTTAGCTCATGAACTGCTCATGACCTGTGCTTGTTTTTGTTTTCAGAAGCTGACTGCTGTGAAAACATGAGGTTCACTGCTAGCGTGTCAGTGCTGGATATTTTATAAATTGTTGCCTCTGACATCAAGTTTCAAAATGAGATGTGTTTTCTTAATAAAACAGCACATCCTTTAGATTGATTGCTGTTATAAGACCATTATATCTTTTAGGTGATTTTCCCTTAGGGCAGACTGCACATGGGCTACACAGGGCGTGCTACACATGTATGAGCCGGAACCTTGTGTACTGAAAGTGGTTAACTACATCAATGAAATGTGAAACAACAAAAAATGTATCCATACGAAGCAGCACTTGACACCAAAATGCTAATGGGTTAGTGCCCATTTCAGCAGGCAGCAAGTTAATATCTCACTGCTCCTGCCAGTTAAAAACATGTCTGTGAAAGTGAAACCTACTCCGGTACGTAACTAATGAGAAGCACATTTTACCACCAGTTTTTCAAAGAATTAAAATGCACTAATCTAGGCCTGGGTAACGTGAGCATACATGTTATCACAATGATCTGTACAGATTAAATGAAACCATTTTCACAGTTTTTTTAAAAAGAAAATCCTTCTATAAATTGTAGTCAGTACACATTTAAAATATTTATTTTGTCATGAATGCATTCCTAAAACCTAAACGTTTCCACAATTCAGTTTCATTTCATAACCTTTTCTTCATCACCGGCTGCAGATAAACAGATAAGTGGTCTGTCAGAATGATATATAATTATGTTTATGTCTATGTTTATGTTGTGGTTGTTAACAGGTGCTTAATAGCTCTTTAGGTACTCAAACTGGATTCACAGTCACCCCCACAGGCGATTTTCTGTGTGTCACTCATAGCTTGTTCCATTATGAAAGGATCTGATTGGCTGTTTAAGAGCAAGGGCGGTTACACTATGTGCTTTCCTGGCGGTTTGTGAGAGTCTCTAACCTTTTAGTGAACATTTTTATTGTTATTGATGTGTCAATCGCGATACATATTACTGTGCTTTTATCACCCAGACCTATACTAAATTATTGATTAACTAAACATAATCAATAAACAATGGGCCATGTGTTTTGGAGGTTATATGTTTGTGTGTTTCATGTAAACATAATTTTCTAAGGCTTGAATGGTTATTTCTCACTTGTATATAATATTACAGGAGGTCCTCGGGTTACGCCAGTCCCGAGCTACAATGACACATCTCCCATTTACTGTATAAAGGCTTGTTTCGACTTAAGTGGTTTTGCGTCGTAAACGTCGTAATGGCGGAAGAATACACGGTTACGCGGCTCTGGACCGAGGAGGATGGCGTCACCCCTGTCCCGTTGTACACCATTCTAGCTCGCTGCTACGTCGTTCTCTCTCACGTGTGCGTACAGTATTAAATTTACGTACAGTATGTTCCGATTTACACCGAAAATCGGTTTACAACGTGACGTAAGAACGGATCAACGTCGTAAGTCGAGGACCCCCTGTATTTTGATATTATATGATATTGATCACAGTAATGTCAAACTAGGCGATATTGTATATATTACTAATGGTCTGTTGTATTTTACTCTCCATCTTGTGATGGAAAGCAACAGTGCACTGTCTTTTTAGGAGAGGCAAGAGCATGTGGCGCTGTTTTACTGAAGAGAGAACTCTGATTCAGTAGAGAGTAAAATAGACATGCTTGTCCAGAAGGAGAGTGCTAACATTCCGAGTTTTTCTTTGCAGCGAAGAGCTGACAAATTCCATGATTAATATTCAGCAAAAATCTGTGATTTCTGACAGTAATTCTACAAATTTGGTTATATGTTTTTGAGTTGTTTCTTTTCCTTATTTCAGTTATTTTTTCACTGCCAAGCTTGCAGTGCACATGTTGTTATTGTTATTGAGCACCACACCTGACTCCTAACTCTGACACTCATTCCGTATCACCGTATGTTTTGTGTGATAGTTGTATTTATTTAAGAGGCTGATATTTACGATTTCTCTCAGATATTCAGTGGATCAAAATGTAAACTGCTCGACTGGAATAATACACTTGGTGTAGCCTTGCACAAGGTTCTCATAATACTTTCCTGGAATTTTAGTTGAATCCTCCTGACAGAAATGGTGTAATTTAGTCAAGTTTTGGCCTCCTTTCTCAAACGCTATTTTTCTGTTCAGCCCACCGATTTTTCTAATGAATTCAGATGAGGTCTTGACAGTGGCCACTCCAGTACATTCACCTTGTTGTTCCTAAGCAGTTTTGTCACTACTTTGGAAGAACGTATAGGTTGGTTGATTTTCCTGTTGGAAGACCCATTTGCAACAAGGTTTCTTCATGATGCTATCCATCATAAATTCAGAAGTCTCCTTCCAAGCAGTGCAGCCCTTCAACATGGTACTTCCACCTTCACGGTTTAGAATTGGTATGGTTGTCTTTGGTTTAAAAGGTTCATCCTCGCTCCTCCATACAGAGCACTGATCTTTATGGCTAGACACTTCAACTTTTGTTTTGTCTGACAGCTATTTGTCCTGATGATCAGATGGCAAACTTCTGTCTGTCTTGAAGTAGTGGCTTTTTTTTATTCATAGCAGCTTCTCAGGCTATGGCTTTGTAGCACACACTTCATTTTGGATGTGGACACTTTGGTATTTGAAGCCCCCAGGGCATTCACCATTTCCTTTATTATTGTCTTGAATTTTTTGCTTTTCACAACAGACTTTATTCAGTCCTAAGACTTAATTTACACCTCCTTCATTAATAATGTGGTTTTTTTTTTATTTGGAAATTGTTTCTAAGGAGGATCCTTAAGGTTGGCTGAGTTGCTTGGATTTTCCCATTGTACCAACAGTTGAAAAAGGCCCAGGTTTTTAAAAGAAGGCCCTTGAATACAGTTGTGGGTACAATCGTTAGTCTCCTAATTTGGCTGTTTGTATAATTTTGGTGAAATTATACAGGTGATTTATCTTGAAAACTTGTATTAAATTGGTTTAAACAAATTACATGTTACATATCTGAAAACAAATTAATTTACAGGACCTGGTAACTCCTTCTGTCTTGAATTATTAACTTGTATGTTGATCTTTTCACAATGTTAGTCTTGACAATATGGAAATTATTTAAAAAAATATAAATCTTTTGTTAGTAGTGTATCATACTATTGAGACTCAATCTGTCAAAATAACATTTTAATAGATTAACGTATAATGGCATCTGTTAGGCATCTCCCTGTGCCTAAACCTCATGGAACATTTCTGGTGGTGAGAGCACATCTGATACACAGAATCTCCAGCTGTATTTCGCAAGTGTGAAAGTACAACTCTGGAAAAGTCCAGACCTGATGGTTTTAAATTAAGAAACAGAACACAGACACCATCAGAAGAGACCAAAGGATGTATCTTATGATGTCACTCTGGGACCTCATTAATCTAAACCCGTAGTAAATATTTGTCCAAGATGATATCAGTAATATTTATTTTGTCTCTAATATGCTTAAGAGATAATGTGGATAAGGAGTTAGTTTCCTACTTAATTTTGTTGTTTTGTATTATGTACTTACATTTTTGACTGGAACAACTAGTAGATTATTAGTTTAATTAATAATTTAATGCTGGTATTATTTCCTAGCCTACAGTATAATTGGTATATGTCAAACTCTAATGTGAAGACTTTTTGTTTCATGACTAGATTTTCTCTGTGTATTAAATGTGAAAGGTCCTGAGAATAGTAGGTATATACTACAAGTACTGTTTGGGCTTTTTATGTAAGATTTACATTTTTAAATAAATGTACAGTAGTGTGGAGAATAGTGTCATTTAAAACTGAACGGTTGTCAGTTCAGAAATACATGGAATGACTAGTTATTGTAATTTACCAGTGCTTTCAGTGAAGGATGAGCAATGACGAGACCCTCTTGAGACATGTGTCAGTTTTAACGTTTTTCTATTTGTTTTTTTTTTCTTTTCCCTCTGTACTATGTGGATCTTGGTACATATTTGGTGTGTGTGTGTTGGATTCTGTTGGTTGTTGTATTTCTTCATCCGGCATCAAAATGCAGTGAGGAGGCCAATTTACAACATGGTTGACTTAAATATGTGTCGTTGGAAAAAAAAAATCCCCTCTGAACTTGTGAAGTGTTGGTTGCAGTGAAGGCAGAGGACAGTAAACGGTCTGTTAATCTACGTCTGTGCAGTTCGGCTCATAATCAGGCAGACGAGGACTAGCAAGAGGCTGATTATGACAGCGCTCCTATAGTAAGACCCACACTTGTCTACTGGCCTTTGCCCTAATCCTTTACCAACCCCCTTCCTCTCAATCCTCTCTCTCTCTCTCTCTCTCTCTCTCTCTCTCTCCCTCTCTCTCTCTTCTCATACTCACTCATTCATTCCTTTTCTTGCTCGTTTACTTTTTCCTTTCTTTTTTTTTTTTGCTCTGTCTCTATCACTTCAGCCCCCCCACCCTTGTGTGTAATCTGCAGTAAATGGTGCATTGTTCTGTCCTAGCGTGGGTATCTGTGGTCATTAACCTACATTCTGAGCTGCAGACCGTAGGCTCCTTAAAGCACTCTCAGCTCCAGTCCTACCAGGAAGTTCAACTCACTGTTTGTTAACCCTTCCCATGCCAAGTTTGAATAATCCAGTCTCTTTGTTGAATCAGCAGAAAATGGTTGGTGTCTAAATGAATGCAGAAATTGGTTGTTTGTTTGTTAAGAAGCTACTTTTGAAAAATGAACAGCCACAAAAAACACCCACCCGGGGGCACCGTCCCATCTGAAACATACTGACTTATTTGTTTATTCATCTACATTCCGCAGTGTTTCACCAAAAAAAAAGCACGTCCAGAAATATGAAACCTGTTTTGCAGTTTAACTGTGTGTGTGCTGAAAGGGTTGCAGAGATTGCAGAGTTGATCAGAATTACTGATCATGTGTGCTGTGGAGATCTGTTTTTGCTTTGTTTTTATCCTTTTCTAGAGTAGTATGATTTATGTAGACACTTTGGGGGCAGGGAGCGGATTTACATTGTGTCTGTGTCTGTGTTCGTTCAGGGGTGTTGGGCTGAGCCAGAGCCAATGGCAGCAAGACCTTGTTGTTGTCATGGCAGTCAGGCTTCAGCTTTGCTTCTCATTCATAGGAGAGGAATCCAAGCATATCTGTGTAAGTGTGTAAGAGAGAATCATGGAAATATAATACATGGAGGCTTATTAGTGTGTGTGTGTGTGTGTGTGTGTGTGTGTGTGTGTGTGTGTTAGGGCTGTACCATATCGTATCGTTTGTAGTAATGTCGTCATATTTTTTTTACACGAAAAAAAAAAAATCAGAATGGTGATAACGGTGATATTCTGACTGTAAATAAGGAAAACATTGTTTCCTTATACAACATCAGAATCTTGGTAAATTACTTTTGTTTATAAAATAAGCAAATGTTTACTGATTTCTTTTGTCACTTCTTTATATTTGAATATTTGAAACTGTATATAGGCTTTATAGTAAACCTTTTAATGCTATTGATATATATTTAATTTTATATGATTAATATTAATATAACATTTGTTTTGTTGCATTGGTGTGTTCTTGAAATTAATAAAAGTAGTTTTCAGTGTTTTGTTTATATATATATATATATATATTACAGGGGGTCCTCGACTTAGGACGTTGATCCGTTCCTACGTCGCGTCGTAAACCGTCGTAAATTTTCGGTGTAAGTCAGAACATACGTACATACTGTACGTAAATAACATACTGTAAGCACTTATCCTATCCTAACACCTATCCTCCTCGGTCCCGAGCCGCGTAACCGTGTATTCTTCCGCCGCACACACCAAACACGAAGTTCACGTTACGACATTTACGAAAAACCACTTAAGTCGAAACAAGGCTTTATACAGTAAATCGGAGATGTGTCGTAACCACGAAACATCGTAACTCAGGACTGACGTAACCCGAGGACCGTGTGTGTGTGTGTGTGTGTACACACAGGAGGTCCTCGGCTTACGTCAGTCCCGAGTTACGATGTTTACGGTGTGTGTGTGTGTTTCTGTAGATTTTTAGTTTACTACATGATGTGTAGTACCACATAGTAACACAGCAGCAGTGAAAGTTGATGATGAATGAACCAATAGAAATGCTTCAACATTATTTGGAATAAAATCTTTTTACATTGACTTCTTTGAATATTAAGATTTTTTTCCCTTTTCCATTCTCCTGTAAAGTTACTACTTTGAGATACATGTTTTAAATTTTTACAGAAACCTAGAAGCCTTTTTTTTTTTTTAATGTGTAATGTGGCTTTAATTACTCCACATTGAATGACTGAGCCTGCTGACAGCTCAAGCTAATTAGTAAGTGTATTCAAAGACAAATCTTAACCCCGCAGTAAGGCTGTGGTAGTGTATTTTTGGATCAGAGATATATAAATTGTTCTCTAAGATGTGTATCAATGTAAAATATTTAAAATATTCTTATTCTGACTCATCGCCCCTTATTAGAAATTACAAGTCATTCTCTGTTATCTTAGACATCATACATAATACGAATAGGCTGTGAATTACTGTCTATGGTCTGAAATGCCAGCTCTAGTAGTTTTATTTAGAAATATTCTTTTTGCAAAGCACACGGCTGACTTAAGCTGTCATTAAAGAGCACACACTGTTCCAGTGTGATCTATTTTCAGAACTTATGGCAATGGCGCCCATTCTATCAGCTGGTCAGTTGAGACAAATTAAACATTTAAGCTTTTTAATCACGGAGAACCGGATATTTCCACACTGCCAGGTTAGTGAATGTTGGGTCCAAAATTACGAAGTTGTAGACAAAATATTATGTACATAGAACTTTCTTAAACACCCTAATTGTGTGAATGTTGCAGACGGATTTGTTAAAAAGGGGAATGAACACAGAGAAAATATCAATGTGTCCGTATGCATTTTAGTGGCTAGGGACACCAGTAAAAAAACTGATCACATCTGCAGTGTGTGTTACTAGTTAAACGTGTTAATGTGTGTCAGTTAAACACATTTACTTCCACCGATGAAAAGCAGCAAGTCATGGAGGCTCTAAAACATTTCTAAACTCAGTCCCTAGCGTATCCCTTAGTGTACTTTAAAACTGTTATTTCATCTACATAATGAAGGTCTGTGAGGAGGTGCTCTTTAGGCCATCATTTCTGTGATTTACCCTCCGCCAAGTCCTGCCCACCTAGTGTGTGGCCTTTCTTTCTTTTTTTTTTTTTCTCCCCCTTCTCCTTTCAAAAGATTCTATGTGATGGATAGTGAGCGGTGTGTGTAGGAGGTTTAACCCACACACACGTGTATAAACATTAATGGGTGAGATGTTGGGGGGGGGTTTATGAATGCCATGCTGAAAGCAGTATTTTCGACTGTGTTTATCTGATTTGTGTTCGTGCGTCTGAGAGACACAGCAGTGGATCAGATCTGTTATCAAGATCAGGCTAGGTTAATTTCAGCAGAGTGGTTTTGTGGGAAACTTTGCCATAAAGCATTGTATTGTTACATAATGTGTTTTTCCTATCTGTATTTTACTGAAGTTTTGCACAGCTTCAGAAAAACAACCCTCTCTCACACATAGTTTTGCACATCGAAAGTCTAATTATTTTCAGACACACTCCTATTTTGTGTGTGTGTGTCTCCAAGACTATTCTTGGCTTCAAGCTCTCTCTGGCCTCCTCTGCAGTCACTGGATCAGGTTACCGTGTTCCATGCAGCTACCTTCATCCACTGTGTGCGTGCGTGTGTGCAGTACAGCTGCAATTATCATGTATTTTTGTAGTTGAGCGCTGAGCATTCTGACAGTAAAGGAAGTAATCAGTCCATACAGCTTTAATTTACTTCTCCAATGTCGTCTTTGTTTCTAGTGCAATTTATCCTGTTTTTCATCAGTTTCATTTTCTCAGTAATGGCTTCCTTTCACACCAGTGTTTGTGTGCTCACAGTGTAAGGATGGACCGAAACACATAAGAATTTCAGATCTGAAGCAGATGTTGACAGGTTTGCTGGTCTGTCAGAATTTCTCAAGCAGTTGAGGATCCCCCCCCCCTTCTCTATATGGTGCTGTTTTGTTTGTTCACTTATATTCTTCCTGAATTCTCTTTTCTCGTGCTGTTGGATTGTTTTGTCTGAATGAATAGCACGGGGCTCAGTGGCTGTTTTGCCTGGAAATGAAATATTTAAAATATTTCTTAAAAGAATCTGTACTGTAAAACCTTTGCCTGGTTTATTAAATTATGGGGTGTGTCAGTCTGAGGTTTCCAGATTAAATACACGTTGTTAGAATACTTTAGGATAGGATTTCTCGTTTGCAAATGAGTGCTCAAATTACAGAGTAAACTGCATGTATATGTACGAGCGTGTGAGTAAGTCTGAATATCTTTTAAGTGTGTTTGTGTATTTATTCGAAAAATGCCAGCTGCCCCATTACAATTTAGCACTTCATGATTGGGAGTTTAGCATGTTTACTTTGGGCGTTATTAGACAATGAGTGTTTGTTGTTATGGTTTTATGCAAGGTTTTGTGCGCTTATGCAAGATGAAGCAGTTATGGTCCATGCTGTTGGAGCTGTCTGCTTCCTTCTTCGCTCTGTGCTCAGTCATTGTTACATAACAACGTAACAGTTATGGCTGGATCCTCAGGTTTTCATCAACAGTCTGCTGACTCTTACCACGAGCGGTTCAGTCGACACGTCCGTCAGCCTGCCGGCGCAAGCAGCGTCCCTCTACCTGTCCAGCTCAGCCACTGACAGTGACTGTGAGGCTTGTTCCTGTGTTTTCCTCAAGCGTTTTTCACATGCGTGTGTATGCCTATGTGTGTGTGTGTGCCTGAATTATTCACTCTGCAGCACGGGCACAGGCACTCGGCCCAGTCTGATGACATCACACACTCTTCCTTCCTCTGCATGCTCGCAGTGGCTTATGCATCAGAGCCTTACAGAACAAGCTGCTGTAGTCTAGAGCAGGAAGAAGCTGTGTGATGCAGCATCAAAATGACAGTTTGGAAAGGTCTCATTTTTTATTTTATAATTTTTAAGAGGGATGCATGACGGCAACTTCTTCATCCAAGTATTGGATTGGAAACATTAATAAAATCAGAGAATATCAGTATTGCCTGTGCATCTGTGCATTCAAATTTATCTGTTTACTTTTTCCCTTTAGACTGTGAATGTCAGAATCTGTTACAATTATCAGATTAAACTTTCATACTTTTGATAATTTTGTGATTGTAGTTATAGCTCTCTCTCTTGCTGTCTAGAGATTACATGACCACATGTCAGATATGCACAGACTCCTACGTGCAGTTTCAGTATTTGGTGATATTTTCAGTATTCCTTAGTGTCTTAGGGTATATTCCCATCAAGTATGCACCAAAAACCTCTTGCCGTGTAATCTGAAGGAATGCCACAATCACATACTACTCCAACAGTAGTCACACCCTGCAGTCTTCAGCAAGAGCTAGGTTTGTCTCTTTCTCTTTGTCTAAATCTGTGGATTGAGAGATGGGTCACTGTCTGCAGTGCCCTTCAGAAAAACACCTACATTAAACAGGACCTAAAAAACAAGGATGACATGTAAATATATAATAATTAGTGAGGCACATGTATTGAAAGAAAAGAAAAATACAAAAATAATTATAATTATAAATAATTATATATTTAGAGTTTAGGTTTGCTTATATCTGAAAAAAGGCAAACAAGGAATCCATCCATTATCTGTAACCCTTATCCAGTTCAGGGTCGGGGTGGGTCCAGAGCCTACCTGGAATCATTGGGTGCAAGGCAGGAATACACCCTGGAGGGGGCGCCAGTCCTTCACAGGGCAACACACATTCACTCACACCTACGGACACTTTTGAGTCTCCAATCCACCTACCAACGTGTGTTTTTTGGACCGTGGGCGGAAACAGGAGCACCCGGAGGAAACTCACACAGACACAGGGAGAACACACTACACTCCTCACAGACAGTCAACCGGAGGGAACCCACGCGGACACAGGGAGAACACACCACACTCCTCACAGACAGTCAACCGGAGGGAACCCACGCAGACACAGGGAGAACACACCACACTCCTCACAGACAGTCACCCGGAGGAAACCCACGCAGACACAGGGAGAACACACCACACTCCTCACAGACAGTCACCCGGAGGAAACCCACGCAGAAACAGAGAGAACACACCACACTCCTCACAGACAGTCACCCGGAGGAAACCCACGCAGACACAGGGAGAAGACACCACACTCCTCACAGACAGTCACCCAGAGGGAACCCACGCGGACACAGGGAGAATACACCACACTCCTCACAGACAGTCACCCGGAGGAAACCCACACAGAAACAGAAAGAACACACCACACTCCTCACAGACAGTCACCCGGAGTGGGAATCGAACCCACAACCTCCAGGTCCCTGGAGCTGCATGACTGCGACACTAACCTGCAGCACCACTGTGTCACCTTTAATTTAAATTATTATTGGGTTTTCATCAGTTTATTGTTTATAACTTTCTTTTCAGGTTTTTTTTTTTATAAACAATTGATGTGTGAGAAAATATGTCATTGGAGATGGGCCAATGGCTCTGTGCCATAAATTTACTCTAACACTGCGTTCACTACTGTCTCACTCATCTTGCAAAAATGCCATCTCACATTGGAAAAGGGTCTCTGTTTCTCATCTTGGAGTTCAGGGAGACTAGCGTGAGCAGACTGCAGGCAACGACCGTTTTAACTGTAGAACCCCACATGAGCTGGGCACAGCACATTAATGTGAATAATACTTCTTCTAACCACTGTTACATGATACACTCAACTTTGTTATTTAATAATCTCTTTAATAATATACATTTAAATATGAGCTCTGTACCAGAGAAGTTAACTAATAATATCAGTGTAGTAACATCATAAAATCACTCTACTCCAATGAGAGATTGAACTGTTACAGTATTTTATATGTAAAATAAATAGCCCATTTCCTTAAACATTAATTCTTTGCCGTATTCATTAAGAAATGTACCTTTTGAACTGTTTGAACAAAGAGGTGAGCCGTGACTGATGAATGCTCCTGTTATAAATAACTCTGATACACTGTTCACTGGATTGTAGTCCACATTTTATATTTTTGTTCTGCTTAAAATATACATTTATTTATATTAACACAATATAATCCGGTTAGTCAGTGGAAAAACACTGGACATCTTTTCTTAATGTTCTGTCCTCTATTAGCTTTATTTTGATTTAGAAGATGTCACAGCTTTCCTGGGATAAGTCATTTTTCTCAACATGGACTTGCGTATTAGAATATTGTTGAAATAAATATAACTAGGGAGAAATAAAATGAGTACCCTAGATATGAAGTATAATGTGTATATTCACATTAAAACATGGAATAAACTGCAGAAGAGTTAGTGTTGTCCAGTAAATCTCAGGAATTAAAGAAATAAAACAAACTACAATTCCAAAAAAGTGGCTGACCTATTTTTGACTTATCCCTCACCGTTCTGAGAGCTGATACTTTATGGCGCTTTTCCACTGCCTGGAAACAATTTGATTCAGCTCGGCTCTTTTGCTTTTCCACTGGCCAAATCTGGTCCTGGTTCCTGGAAGTTGAGCAGGTACTAAATGGTGACGTGTAAACCCTGCAGAGCGCTGATTGGCCAGAGAGGCATGTCAATCACCATGAAATGCAGAGCTTGAGCAGCTTTTTAATGTGTTTTTATCGAACTCACAACGGCAGCTCGTAACGTTACCTCGAGGTGTTCTGACGATGTTTAAATCCGTAGCGAAAGCTGAATTTGCAACAAGGAAAAATGATCTGTGAGAACCGGGGTGCGGAGCCGTGTTCAGCCAAAATAAAATAAACAAAAACAACAACACGCGAATACACAACGACTAAACAGCACCAGTTATGGTTTTCAAAGCCTGCGGTTCCAATTGGAGGTTTTTGTGACGCCACCGGCAGCATTTTGTGGGGGAGCTGTGCAGATCCCACACAGTGGAAAAGCACCATTACGGTAGAGGCTGCATGGCTGGAACAAGATGTAGATTTACACATCTGTTACTCTTGGCTCAGAGCGTTGGGAAAGTATATGGAGCAGCCAGTGTTCCTGCTGTTCCTGTCTCAGCAGAGACATCGGACTGGGGTCACAGCGCTGGGCTTGGGGCTGTCTGTTCTTGTTTCCATTCCAGTGCCAGGCATGTGTAAGTGATTGTGCGTGTATTTGTTTGTGTCTGTCTCTCTGTTGGTATCTGTTGTTAAGCTCTTTTTTTTTTTTTCACTGGTTGTAGTTATTTACCCCCAATAATATTTACCGAAGCAGTAGGCCCCGTCTTTACGTTCACCTCCTCTGCATGTACTGTTACGGTGATTCAATGTCCTGTCTGCAGCAGAAAGAGTTATTGTGTGTTTGTCTGTTTCGGTGTTTCTGGCTTGTTTACGTCTAATCTCATCAGGCCCGGTCTGTTTATGTGGCGGTGGTACATCAGTCATTGAGTTATGAACAGAGTTGCCTGTAATAGCTGAGCTGTTAGTTACAGGCAACAGTGAGTGTTCTGTTCAAAAGCTTACATTTTGTGGTTCTTATAAATCTGTCACCGGGGCAGGTCATACAAGATTGTTACGTATTACTGCTCTATGCATCACTCGTTTTGGGATCCGCAAAACCCACAAACATGTCTGTTGATGCAAAGACGTTTAATAGCCTAGCACTGAGCATTATACTCGAAAGTGGCCCAATCACCTCTGAGTCTGGTTTAAAAATGACTAGAGAAACTAGAGGCAATTGGATTTAAATCCTGGAGGGGATTTTTACTTCTGCTTTATGACTTTGCCACTTCTGGTTATATTACATTTAAGTAGTGATAAATATAAAAATATGGTTTTAATACAATGTATAAACAATCCCGCAGTTTCAAAAGCAAACCATTCACTGCTTATTCCACACTTCATTTAAAGCTACAATAGAAGTTGGTTCTACATTTCTTTATTTGTCATGTCACAAAGGTGTTAACCACTGCAAACTGATTGTGTGGATGTGTGTGTGTGTGTTTATATATAGACATAGTTGTATATAAAATGGTAGTGTAAACCAAATTGTATAATTTGTATTTAAATTAAAACTGCGGTTGCCAAATAGACTCATTTTAAATGATAAAAGTGAGCATCATCAGAGAGAAATGCAGGTATTGGATATTGAAAGCTGATACATTACTCTAATGAACTGTGTAATATTTGCTGGCATTGATAATATTACCCCTTTCTTGACGGTGTGCTAATATCGTATCAAACCACACAGGACCCAACAGAGTGAAAGTAAATATCTGATCTTATTTTTATATCCTCCTGTCTGACTGAGCTCCAGCTTTCAAGATTGAAACACAGTCTGTTTTGCTGTATAGGACTAGGCTTATGTGAAGGCTGGTTCTCATCAAACAGGAAATCCTGTGAACTGAGTTGTAACACTTTGTCCCACGCTGAGGTATTGGCTACTAAAAGGCGTAGTCATTAATTTCCCCCACCTCCTCCCAGTCTCCAGTATGAGAGAGTGACTCAGCTCTTTTACTCCTCTGCATTATCTGGCGTTGAACTTTGTGGAAATAATATTTCGTACCCTCACATGTGTCTCAAGGCTATGTCACCTGCCTGTAGAACTGCAGGGATGTTCTATGATTGATGTATATATGTGTGTATGTGGTTTCACCTCACCTACCCATCTTCTGTGTTCCACTGTACATACACACGGCTTGCTGACTCACTCTTTCAGCAGCACGATAAGTGTATGAATAAATCACACTTTAAAGCCCTGATCAAGAAATTGTAGTCATGCCATTTTCCAGATGAATGTTCAAAAATTACCATGGCTTCAGAACGGCTGTAGTGTAGTAGGAGTTGACTTCAAATGAGGGTGATGTTCTCGAATGAAATCCTCAAAGCACTTTTTCGAAATGTTTCCCTAGTTTTCCTCAAATATTTGTGATAGGAATATTCCTCATGCCCTCTGTTCTTTCCCATTTCATCCATGGCCTTTTCAGATGGCCTTGTCTGGGCACTAATATTAGATTCCTCACTGCACCAACAGTGGCATCACTGGTATTCTTTTTTGTGATTTATTAGAAAATATAACTTGATTTTAATTTTAAAAAATGATATTTTTTATTATCTGTCATCTATGGAATTATCAGGATAAGCAGTAAATTCAGTTACAAAATAATAATAAAAATACAGGTGAAGATTTGACCCTAGGGCTTGAATTCTACCTGATGGTACTATAATTACTACCTAATTACAAAAAGTGTAGAGTGTAATATTTCTCAAGAATAATTGTAAGTATTAATATTATTTGATGTTTAAACAACTATAACTCTTAAAGGCTAAGCACCACTTAATGGACCTCCATGAATATTTCACATTATTGTAGTTACTGACATATATAAGTATGAATTAAAATGAAAATAGCAGCTTAATTTGCTTTAAAACTGACAATTTTATTAAATTGACGGAAAAACCCAAGCTCGCTACGGAAATTCTTGAACGTAACCGTGACGTCACTGGTGGACAACAGCTGAACAACGCCGCGGTAAAACACCGTTATGACTGACTGTTATGACAGTATCTAGCTAAATAACCAACATTATTCATGACAATAGCCTAGCAATAAGCTAAACTCAAATGTAGAGGTACCGTTATTCTTGTAAATGTGATCGAAGTCGAACTCGAATTCATCCGACACTATAAACCTCCGTAATGCAGCTACGTAGCCGAGTATAATCTGAGCCACCGAGTTTAGCGAGTCAAGCTAACGTTAACTAACACCAACTAAAACAGGCGAAGTGAGTGTCCTTACCCTGTTTACCTCAATGTTACAGAGGCTATTGAACACCTTTCGTTGGTGTCCTTACATGCCCATATTGTTGGAAAAGCGCCAGTGAAATGAGCTACAGATAACGGAGTGAGCGGATGGTCCTTTCCAAAGTGCCCGTTTAAAGTGGACAAATTTAGTCCATTTTCTGGATATTTTGGGATCTTTGGGCCATTTGTTTTTCCTTGAAGTAGTGAGAAATAACATGTTTTCTGACTATCAATAAACACAAGTTAGGAACTCAAATTCCACTGTATTTATTTTTTTGACACTTTCATATCGCTGGTGCTTAGCCTTTAAATAAAATCTCAATCATTTTTATTGTCAGTTATCAGTCCAAGTCTAACAGTAATGTAATTAAATAAACTGTGATCTTTTGCGAGGGAGAGGGGGGGGGTGTTTTGGAGTGATCTTGTGATGAATGAACACCAAAGATGCTTTTGAAAACTGGAGCCTTGACATTAAAACTCTCTTAATACAGGGTCATGTTTCTTAGGTGTTTATAGTCATTCTACTGTTAAAAAAACAATCTATAGAATATTTATAGACAAAATATCATGTTGAATACTGAGAGTCCCTGTCCATGCAGAGAGCTGTATTTGAGTATTGTGTCTGGTGTGGCTCTGATCTACTCTTTTGCATTCTAGGCCCATGATGAGCCCTATGAGCCTTAGGTGTCACAGCTAGTCAGAAGCTGCACCATGGCCAAGCCGGGGACTGACCGAGATGGAGCCATGGTGGAAAAGACAGCTGGGAAGAAGGTGAAATGGCTATAATAACTAAAAAATATAGGATAATATACTTTTTATGGCATTAATTATAATGATACTCAGCCTCAAAGCTCTGCCTGTGAGACGGTATGCGATAACTATTGTTATAACTATTAAAAGTTATTTTAAATTTGCTTTAATTAAATATACACTTCATGCAGAAGACTGAAAAGCCCTGGAATGTCACTTCTTTGTGCACAAATTCTATTTGCTGAGTTTAATGTACTGGTTTCTTTTTCCCAACACACTGCACTCATCAAATTGCAATTGTGCATTAAGATGTGTATTTTAACTGTATTCCCTCTAGAGGATGTGTTCATGCATAATTTTACAAAGGCCATTTAAAACCTTTACATACAACTGTTTTTTTAAAGCACTGCAGTCGTCAAGATGTAGCCATGATCTCTTTATTTCCTTCCAGCAGAGTAAAGATAAAATCTCCCCGTTCACAAAAACTCCGAAGCTGGATCGGAGTGAGCTCATGGGGAAGGAGGGGAAGCCCAAGTCTTCCATGAAACGCAAGCTCTCCTTCACTGTCAGCCCGCCCCGGAATGAGGAACGGGACTCAGACACAGGTCAGTTCAGAATTCCGGCAGAAAATTCCAGCAGCATTTCTGTGACTTAACACCACCCCTAGTGGTTAGTTTTGGAACTTTTTTTTTACGAACAAACTATACCAGTGTTTTTTTTTTATTATCCCCCCCCCCCCCCCCCACACACACACACAGAGTTATATAACAGTTCAGCCTACGTCTTTAAATTCATGCAAAGGACAGGGAAATACGAATCAGATGTGAGAACAAGAGCGCGGAGCAGCCTCAAAAGTAGTGATTTACCCTGATGGGGTTTCTTTTTTTAATGTAGTGATGTGGAGAAACTGTAGTGCCAATGTTTATGTTTTCTTTTGAAGGGAAGATGAGAATGTGAGATTATAACTGCAGGGGCCTTTAAGGCTGTTTTAACTGTGCCCTAAAGAGAGCTAGTACAGTGACAAATATGTGCAAGGCGGTAGGATTAAAGGCTAAAGAAGGGTGGGACTGTAGGAAAGGTTGATTACTTGAATTTATGTGAAGGCCATTTGTTATTGTTATGCACTAATGTAATTTACCAGAAGCTTTGAAGTGAGTCATAATCAGATGACTCCATTTTTTCTCTAATTCGCCTAATAATGAGACACAGAAGTTCGTCTAGATTCTCTTTCTGTGGATGCAGTGTAGGGACAGGAGAGTCCGAACAGTCCTTAAGGAGGGAAGATTGGGTGCATAGTGTTTTAAAGCCTTTTATTTCAGAGACGGTGCCCTGTGTCCATGCCTAAGCCCAGTGTATGTTCTGCTTAATATCTGAGCAAGGAAGGGGGAGCGAGTGAGTGTAACGCAATGCTCTCCTCTCCCGTTCCCCCCTCTCCCCCTTTCCACCTCTCCTCCTCTCCCTCCTCTCTGCTTCTGCACTGTAGATGACTCTGACCCTGGCCAGTCGAGCGATATGTGGGGGGAGAGATTACTTCCTCCCTGCAGGATATACGCAGGTAACTGCCTCGCTAAACCCGCCGCAGAAAGGCGACAGAACCATCGGCGGAGAATCTCATGCCGTTTTACAGTCTGCTTACTCAGCAAGCATGGGCACAGTGGGAGTACATCAGCACCAGATGAACCTAAAAACACCCTGTGCCACAGACACTCTCTGTGCGAATAGGTTATAATTGTGTATTAAAATAGTCTAGGACTTCACTAACCTCTATGGCATGACCTTCACTCAGAGGGGGGGAACGGAACCTTCTTGTTACCAAATATATGTACAGGATTTTTTCCCTAATAACTTTTATTTACTCTTGCTACTCTACAGTGGAAATAGCCAGCCATTGCCAGACATGCACAGACATGCAAGTTTTATTTTGCTGCATCAGTTTATACGCATGCCTTTAAATAGTTCACATAAACCCGAGGCGACTGGAATAGCTGGATAATGCATGTGTATTGACGCGCTAACAGCAGAATTATTTTTGTTTTTTTCTGTTTGTTTTTGCTGCTAGTTGTTTTGTTGCGTTTTAGGAGCGATGGCAATAGTAGAACTATTAAAGATGAGTTTGCCAATCAAGGATGACCATATTAAATTTGTGTTGGTGGTATTCTCTTCCTGCAGATAAAGATGGACCTGATAAAAAGAAGGTAAAGAAGGAGTCCGGGGGTAAGAAGTCCACCCCTGTGAACATTTTATTTGGCTACCCACTGTCTGAGCGCAAGCAGATGGCGCTTCTCATGCAGATGACAGCAAGAGACAACAGTCCAGGTATAATACACACATTTCATAATCTAATATCTCACGTCCTTTTCATTCAGTTTGCTGAGTTGTGGTGCTTTTTTATTTTGATCATTTGAAACCTAGGATTTGAATGGGGAATTTCCATTCATATCTGGTTCCCCTTTTTTTGCAGATTCCAAGAACTCCATAACATACCACCTAACCATTAATACCCATACTTCCTGTTTATTAAATCATAACCTAGAGTGGGGTGTTTAACTTTCCCTTTCATAGTACCTCTACTCACTCTGCACAACGTGGGTTACGACATATTATTTATTATTAAGAAACCTGCTATTCATCGCCACTAGGGCTGGACGATACTGCCAGAATTTATATCGTGATATGTTTCTTAATTTTGGTCAATACTATATCATTCCGATGTGGATATGAACAACGTAAAATCCAAAAACGAACAAGAAATATGACATCACCATCAAACATAAACCTCTTGGTTTTGTCAAATATTAATATTTTTGAACTAAATTTAAAATTGAGTGCTGAATGGACAACAGTGCCTTGCAATGACGGTCAGTTGCTGACAGATGCTGTAAATAACGTGTACTGAAATATTGAAGGGCGGCACGGTGGCGCAGCAGGTAGTGTCGCAGTCACACAGCTCCAGGGCCCTGGAGGTTGTGGGTTCGATTTCCGCTCCGGGTGACTGTCTGTGAGGAGTGTGGTATGTTCTCTCTGTGTCTGCGTGGGTTTCCACCGGGTGACTGTCTGTGAGGAGTGTGGTGTGTTCTCCCTGTGTCTGCGTGGGTTACCTCTGGGTGACTGTCTGTGAGAAGTGTGGTGTGTTCTCCCTGTGTCTGCGTGGGTTTCCTCCGGGTGACTGTCTGTGAGGAGTGTGGTGTGTTCTCCCTGTGTCTGCGTGGGTTACCTCTGGGTGACTGTCTGTGAGAAGTGTGGTGTGTTCTCCCTGTGTCTGCGTGGGTTTCCTCCGGGTGAATGTCTGTGAGGAGTGTGGTGTGTTCTCCCTGTGTCTGCGTGGGTTTCCTCCGGGTGACTGTCTGTGAGGAGTGTGGTGTGTTCTCCCTGTGTCTGCGTGGGTTACCTCTGGGTGACTGTCTGTGAGGAGTTGGTGTGTTCTCCCTGTGTCTGCGTGGGTTTCCTCCGGGTGACTGTCTGTGAGGAGTGTGGTGTGTTCTCCCTGTGTCTGCGTGGGTTTCCTCCGGGTGACTGTATGTGAGGAGTGTGGTGTGTTCTCCCTGTGTCTGCGTGGGTTTCCTCCGGGTGACTGTCTGTGAGGAGTGTGGTGTGTTCTCCCTGTGTCTGCGTGGGTTTCCTCCGGGTGACTGTCTGTGAGGAGTGTGGTGTGTTCTCCCTGTGTCTGCGTGGGTTTCCTCCGGGTGACTGTCTGTGAGGAGTGTGGTGTGTTCTCCCTGTGTCTGCGTGGGTTTCCTCCGTGTGCTCCGGTTTCCTCCCACAGTCCACTTTTGGCGACTCAAAAGTGTCCGTAGGTGTGAGTGTGTGTGTGTGTCTGTGTTGCCCTGTGAAGGACTGGCGCCCCCTCCAGGGTGTGTTCCCGCCTTGCGCCCAATGATTCCAGGTAGGCTCTGGACCCACCGCGACCCTGAATTGGATAAGCAGTTACAGATAATGAATGAATGAAATATTGAAAATGTGTTTAAAAATCATATCATTGTTAATGAAACATTTTAAACTGCGATTATATATTGATATTGAATTATTGTCCGGCCTTAATCGCAACCTATGATTTTTCATGATTATTTTATGATGATACGGAAGCAGGATGAAGCTCAGTACACCCAAAAGTTGTCTATTATGTTCCAATCCAAAGCTGGAGAAATTTGTTGTGGTCTCTTCTGCACTCATTTCTGCAGAACAATATTTATAAACATTTTCATACCCTTTTCTAAGCTTTATTGCTGCCTCCTTTTTCCTGGGTTCATGCACAGCATGAGTGGCCACAACCAGGGCAGAGGAGAAAGCTGCCTTGAATATTAACTCAGAGGCTGCTCCAGACCTTACCACTGGGATAGTGAGCAGCAGCCTTGATCAGTATTCATGGATTTAGTCATGTTTGATATTATTTTTGTTGCTTATGCCTCGCTCCCTGAGTGTTTTCTTGAGCTGTCATTGGCTACCGTTCATCACTGCTCCTGCTATTTGTTGTGGAGCTGTTCACACTGCAATGATTAATAATTTTTTTGTGCAGGGAATTTCAGACAGGCTTGAAACTACAGTGGTGTCTGAGAGCTTGCTGATTAAGAAAATTGTGTGGATGTATTCACGCTCCACAAACGCTCAAAATATGTGCGACTCTTTGTCACAAGGCTGACTGGTGTTTTTACCAATATTTAAAAAGCTGCTATGCATCTGAAAGGTCAGAGCTTATCACAATCTAGTAATGGCGCAGTGTTTTGTGCCATAAAACACTGGATTCACCTCATAAACTATCAGTGTCCAGTGTTCAAAACCAAGAAATCCAATAAATAAGTTTGTCTTTGGCTGCGCTATTTCATAAGACGTTAATAGCACATGATTTTGATGCTACTTTGTATTCTCAGACTCCACACCAAGCCACCCGTCCCAGACTCCAGCAGTGCAGAAAAGGATCCCTAACAGCTCCACATCACGACAAAAAGACAAAGTGAACAAGAGGAATGAGCGCGGAGAGACTCCCCTGCACATGGCTGCCATTAGAGGTGATGTGAAGCAGGTCAAGGAGCTTATCGGACTCGGGGCGGATGTAAACGTCAAAGATTTCGCAGGTTGGAAGGGAACGATTATTTCTTCAAACCTCATATTTTTGTTTTCATCGGACTAGTTGTTTTCTAATAGGGTTTACTTCATTATTGTAGGTTGGACACCGCTGCATGAAGCCTGCAACCTTGGTTACTATGACGTGGCAAAGGTTCTGATTGGTGCAGGAGCAGAAGTGAACACACAAGGATTGGACGATGACACTCCTCTTCACGATGCTTCCAGTAGTGGGCACAAAGATGTGAGTTTCTTTGCCATACTGTTTTGCAATTCCAGTTTGAGTGTAATCCTATGTAATCATAGGAAGCTATGCTTTGCATTTTGTAAGTTAAGTACAATACATATTATATAAAGCTTATCAAAATAATAAGAACAACATGGCTCTTTTTGACCACAGGAATTTGAACTGGTTTTTTTCAGTATTCTTTCAGAAAACTGGTGCACATTTGCACCAAAGATTTATTAGTAGAAGTTACTTGCTTTCAGCTGGGAACTCACCTTCTGGGTTCAGGAACCTACTTTGTTTTGGAGAAAATGCGCCATGCACTTCAAAATTAGGTGTGCGAATTGGAATGGAACGTGTTCCACGTTGGTCAAAAAGGGCTAGCATGACCTTCTGCTATTTTCAGCTTACTGATTTCTAACAGGTTTTTGTGCCAACTGTCTCCCTGTCACTATTCAATGCAGATTGTGAAGCTACTCTTGCGGCATGGAGGGAACGCATTCCAGGCAAACAAGAGAGGAGAGCGGCCTGTGGATGTTGCAGATTCTCAGGAGTTGGAGCAGCTACTCAAGGGAGAGATTCCATTATCTGACCCAGAGGATAGCTCTTCAGGTAGATGGCGCTCATGTGACTGCCTTATGTGTACTTGTGTTTGTCATGAATTATTATTTTTCTGTGTTTTTCTGTTGCACATTCTTCATAGGAATGATAAATAATTGTTTCTTCCTTGTCTGTTATTTTAAACTTTATACCTGAGTAGAATATTTAATAACTGATTCTCTTCTTTGGCTCTGTGTTATATATATTAAAGAATCTGAAGATCCTCCGTCTGTGAACCCTTCCAGTGTAGATGAAAATGTGGAATACTCTGATGCGGAGAAGGACTCTGAAGGCAAATCGACGACAGTGAAGGCCTCCTCTTCTGTTTCAGGCGTGGATGAGTATGAGTTCAAAGATGAGGACGAGGAAGAAGACCTGAGTAAAGCACTAAACGACAGGCATATATTGAGACGAGAACTGCGCCAGAGGGAAAAAGAGAGCAAAGAGCAAAATCATTATACGTCCAAGCAGTCGAGCAAGAGCGACCAGACCACAGCATCGTGCAAGTCAAAAAAGTCTAAAACTTCTAGAGTCCACTACTGCAACTCCGATAGCTCAGGAGATGAAACCGAGACGCTGTCTGAGAGAAAGTGTTCGCCAACAAGATCAGTCGGTAATGATGCTCACAAAACAGAAAGTAGGACAAAAAAAGAAAACTTGAACCTCACACCTGCGGAGCAGAAAGAAAAGGGAAAGCTTAATAAGAAGAAGAACAAAAGTCAGAGTAAAAACAAGGAGAACCAGGAGGTTCGAGAGGATGGAAAAGAGAACAGCAAATCTCTTCTCTTTTCCACAGCAACAGTGTCCGACAATGCTGACAAGAGCGTTCGAGAGGAGGACTCATTCAAAATGTCCTTCAGCCCTAAGGATGATTCATCAGTACATCTCTTTCACTTGTCTGCGGTGAAGTCCCCGAAGCTGAATCATAGTCAGACTGACAAGCAGACCACACCGTTAAAACAGGAAAATGCAAAGACTTGCGTCTCCATTGTAGATGGATCCTGCCCCATAGATGGAGTCAAGTACAACCACTACACAGATTCTGACTATTGCACGGAAGGTCCTAGCAGTAAGGGCTGTAAGCACAAGGAAAAAAGCAAACACCATCACAAGGAACTCAACTTGGACGTAGATGATGAAAACTCCAGTCCTATTAAAGATGCCAGTCTAAGCAATAGCATGGATGGCTCTGAAGGTGCCTTCAGAAAGGGTGACAAGGATAGCAAGGTTGTGAAAAAGCATAAATTGAAACATAAGGAGAAGGACAAATACCGGAAGTACGACGAGGCTGAGAGGAATTGTCACCGGCAAAAAGAAGTGCGGAAAGAGGGACATAGGAACATGGAGTTTGATCGGGAGTTTTGGAAAGAGAATTTCTTCAAAAGTGACGAGAGCGAGGAATTAGGAGGGAAATGCGAGACACCGGGTAGCTGCTCTCCTCAGAAGTCCCTTGATTCATCGCCAGTTAAAGAAGAAAAGAACACTTCAAAAGACAAGCATTCGAGCAGCAGCAGCAGCAAAGAGAGGAAACCAAAGGATGAAAGAGAGAAAGACAAGTTCATAAAGAAAGAGAAGAAAGAAATGACATACAAAGAAGAAAAAGGAAAGGATTTGAGAGGGCCTGAAAATGATGAACGTGTAGAAGTTCTTCCCTTGGTGCGAAAGCCTGATGACTCTGTTCCTAGTACTGTTGTAAAAGAGGAGGCAGAGGAAAAGCCTGTCGTCGGCAACTTGGTCGACCAAAATCAGGCGGAGTCCACTGAGAAGAGTGCTCGAGAGAAAAGTGATAAACGGCTGAGCACAAAGGAACGAGAATCTGAAAAAGCAGACAGAAAGCATCCTGACAAAGATAAAAAAATTAAATTAGAGCATGTACCAGATAAATCTGATCTCCATAATTCTACCGATCGATGGAAAGAGAGGGAAAAATTAACCAGCACTTCCCATTCGCCTGGTGACAAAAGCCACAAAGAAAGTGAAAAACTTAAAGTAGTACCTGTTATAAAAAAGCATGAGGAAAACAAGAAGAGCAAGGACAAGCTTGAAAGAAGAAGCGAGAAAGATCGGCAAGAAAAAGATCATTCTTCTAGTGAACACAGGGACAAAGAGAAAGATAAAACAAGTTCTGAAAAGAAAGGAAAAGTTTCAGAGAAAATTTGTGATCATGGTAAAATTGAGCGAGTTAAAGAAAAAGATAAGGATTCTGAAAAGAGAAAAAAAGAAAAATCTAAAGAATCCACTCCTTCCTCCACGTCAAGTTCAAATCTCAAACTTCTTTTGGAAGAGAAAAAGGGGTACATGTCTGAGAGCAATAGAACTGTCACTTCAAAGTTAAAGGAAGAGGTCGTGAAAACCCCTGAAAAAGAAAGGGACAAACGGGATAGGGATCGAGATTCTGAAAGACATCGCGATCGGGAGCGTGACCGGCACAAGGAAAAGGACAAAGATAAGGACAGAACTCCGCAGAATAGAGATAGCAAACCTGGTAAAGCAAGGCCTACTGAGCTGGAGTCTGACAGGTCTAAATTCAAAGCCTCGCCTGCACAAAAGGATACTCGTCCTAAAGAGAAGAGGTTGGTCAATGATGATCTTATGCAAACCAGCTTTGAACGTATGCTTAGCCTCAAGGACCAGGAGATTGAGCAGTGGCACAAGAAACATTTGGAAAAAATCAAGCAGAAAGAGAGAGAAAGATTAAAACAACGACCAGGGACAGACTCTGGGAAACCGAAAATCAAAGATAAAACAAAAATGCCTTCAACCAATGATGTGTGTGCAAACAAGGAACTCTTACGCTCCAAGAGCTCAGACACGCCAGAGAGTTATGGTCGAGAGAAGACCCTAAAAGATGCCACCAGTGGAAGAACACTTTCATTAGATGCAAAGAATCTCCCGTGTTTTGGAAAGACCGGTCCGGTGATTGAAAACAGCCTCAGTCGGTCTCCGAGACCAGACAGTGAAAGATCTGGCATCATGTCGAGATCCGTGTCCATGATCTCAGTAGCCAGTTCAGAAGATTCCTGTCCGGCGGCCATGCTAACGCCTAAGCTTAATGAATATGATTCAGACCTCAATCTAGATGCGTCTGATTCCCAACCTCCTTTCCTGCAGTCTTCCCTCGTTCCTCAGTCCTCCAGATCGCCGGGTATTAACGATAAAGATACTAACAGTCTTCCTGACACAGCTCCTTGCAATCGAACACCGCTTTCAAGTAGACATGCGTCTCCTTACTTAAGAGCTATCCTGGACGAAGATGACAAGTCTGCCGCAGTCGAAGCCGACAGACTGACGGAAGAATCTCAAAAAGCTGGTGACGTTGCATGTTCTGGTGATGAGCTTAGTAAAGTCCACACAACAGAGGCCAGTGCAGCACATGTAGAGGAGAGCCAGAGCAATCAAAGCTGCTTAACAGCACATCTCCCTTGTGCTACACCTGAAGTCGAACAGTCTGCCAATGTTGAGGATGAAGGTAGCACTTTAAGTAGCCAGTTTGGAAGTGTCACACACTCTCAAGATCCTTATTCAAAGGACCTCGCAGGTCAGCAGACTAACCTGCCACAAGCCAGCAATCCGTTGCTGACTACGGTAGAGATCAGCAAACCGAACTCCGCAGATTCTTTGCCAGAGCAAAGTGGGCAGTGTCAGCTTGATAACTCCGATGTAGACGGGACAGAAGGCTCAAACAGAGATGACTTGTTGGCCACTGTGCCCCAAGCTGAATCACTCGTGTCATTTCAGCCACAGCTTTGTTTGAACACTAAGACACCTGTGCATTCGAATAACCTGCAATGGGATGCTGCCTTGGAGCCTAAAAGTGACCAGTCTATAAAAGCTGATACAGATATGAAACCAGAGGAAAAGGAGAGGAATCTATCAGTAGGACCTGTAAACAAAGTGGAAGATGCAAGTGTGGAGAGCACTTCTGGATGTGTCAGAATAGACTGGGTAAGCAGCCCAGATTCATCAAATGCTCCATGTGGGGTCGGTCGTGAGGAGTCTGCAAAGGCTACGTTGTGTGCAGTGAATACACCGCAGGATCCCCAAGAGGTTGTAGAACAGACTGATTTGAATTCACAAGAAGATTGTAAATCAAAGCTTACTGATGAGCAGTTGGGCGCTGAAGGTTCTCCGTTAGAGAAAAACGATAATTGTTTGCCCACACCTTTGTCTACAAACGTATGCCCTAGTCCTAGCCCTGAGCAGACAACCGAGGAGCCGATGGAAGTGTCTGAGGAGGGGCAAGACACTAGACTTGCTGAAACGAAAGTTGAGAAAGTAATGCCCACTGAGGAGAAGCCTCAGCCCCAGTGTCTCCCAGAAGCTAGGACAGATGTAGATGTAGAAATGACAGAAGAGCCCGCCCCTGACGAGAAGCCATCAAAACCAGACGCTACGTCAGATGGAGAACAAAATCAAAGCTGTTCTGGTGTTTGCGACGCTTCAACAGAGCCAACAAGTGGAGAAGCCTCTGGAAGCTCTTCTCCATTGTCTGTAGTAGACAGAGACAGCGAGCCATCTGGGGCAAGGTCTAAGGTCCGGCTTCTGGACGATGAAGTCGACGCACAGGTGACCCATCCAAGGAAACGAAAGATGCACAGGGTTTCTCCTCCAAACCAAGCCAACCTATCAGCGCAACAAATCAAGGAGAAGACCCAACAGTCTTTGGCAGCAATTGTAGACTCACTAAAGCTTGAAGAAATTCAGCCCTACCAGACAGAACGGGCTAACCCCTACTACGAGTTCCTGCATATCCGCAAGAAGATTGAGGAGAAGAGGAAGGTGCTGTGTAGTGTCATCCCTCAAGCACCACAGTACTATGATGAATATGTCACTTTTAACGGGTCCTACCTGCTCGATGGGAACCCCCTCAGCAAGCTTTGTATTCCAATGGTGAGTTACTGTTTCTCACTTACTTTTAATGGAGAAAGATCAACAGAGAACTCTCCCAGTCTAAAAACATTGTTAATTTCTTTTTTTTATTTATTTCTGTCTTAGATAACTCCACCACCCTCTCTGCCTGAGCCATTAAAAGAGATGTTCAAACAGCAAGAGGTAGTGCGGATGAAACTGCGCTTACAGCACAGCATTGAGAGGGTAAGTGGCCTCTCCTATTTCAATGATACTTGGTTCCTTTGAAGCAGAGAATTTAGCTTTGGCAATGGTGTGACCTTCAGTGGTGCATACTTGGTTTTGACTTCTATCTTGAGTGAACAGTGAGATGTTTAGCTGTGTACATCAGGCTTTTCTTATTTTAATGTCATCTCATCTTTTCAGGGAGTCCCTTTTGCCATCTGTACATGGACAGAAATGCTAGCGATTGTATGTGTACAGGTAAATATTAACATGTTTTCGTCTACCGTGCAGGAAAAACTGATTGTGTCCAATGAGCAAGAAGTCTTGCGTGTTCATTACCGCGCTGCAAGAACGCTAGCCAATCAGACGCTCCCGTTTAGTGCCTGCACTGTCTTGTTGGATGCGGAGGTGTACAATATGCCCCAGGACGTACAGGTAACATAAAATGTTTCTACATGTCTGGCTTTATTACGTTTCTTTAAATGCCTGCAGTTGAAATGTTGCATCACACTATTTTCAAAGCACTTCTTAAACTGAAATATACTGGATCTGGACCTAAAGATACCCACTTTTTCCCTGAATGTTCATACTGTGTTGTTTATTGCAGGGTGATGATGGGAAGACCTCAGTGAGGGATCGGTTCAATGCAAGGCAGTTCATGTCATGGCTTCAAGATGTTGATGACAAGTTTGACAAGTTAAAGGTAAAAACAATTAATTTAATGATTAACATGTGGGCTGTGTGTAATATTTACCAGAAAAGGTATCATTTCAGATTAGTTTTTTTTTCAGATTCATGGGCAGTTATTTATTTTTGTGACTACTGATAGTTAGGCATAGATTATTTGGTTCGGTAGATCATCATTTTGTTTTTATTATCATTTTTACATACAGTGGAACCTCTACCTACGAACTTTATCCGTTCCGTGACACGGTTCGTAAGAGGAAAAGTTCGTTTCTCGAGTCAATTTTCCCCATTTAAAATAATGGAAAAGCAATGAATGTGTTCCAGCCCCCACCCCGAAAGTCACCCTTTTTGAACTGATATATGTTTACAACACTCTCAAATTAGTAAAAAAATACATGAAGCGTTACTAAAAATAAAAGAGAAATACAGTGGTAACAGTAATAAAAAAGAAATAAAGTTTTAAGTGGTTACACATCGCTACCTTGAAGACGTGACGACTGGCTGGAGGAGTAACACAGGCACTGGCTGTATGACGGGAGGTGGGGGGTGGGTGGAATAATGGAGAGTAGGTGGTGAATGTGGGGAGACGAAGCGTAGATACGGCTTAACTTAGCACGCATTTCGATGTCTGCTATTTACAATAATGCTAAATTGCTAAAGCTACAATGTGCTAATCTTAAAAGCTCACTCAAGTCTGGGCGCTGGGAGACTCGCCTATTGGGGTCAGTGGCCATTTCCAGCCGCCGGCTCGGAGGAGGCTCGGGTTCGTTTCTAGAGTCGTGGTTCGTTGGTGGAGGCAAAAAAATTCAAAAGCCCGGTTCGTATCTTGGAAAGTTCGTTAGTAGAGGTTCCACTGTATTTCCTTTCTCTCATTCCTAATTCTGTTTTGTTAACTCTTTGCTCTGGTTGCTGTTTCTGTCTCAGACGTGTCTCCTGATGAGACAGCAGCATGAGGCAGCAGCTCTCAATGCTGTGCAGCGTTTGGAGTGGCAGCTGAAGCTCCAGGAGCTGGATCCAGCCACCTACAAATCAACCAGCATCTTTGAGATTCCTGAGTTCTACATCCCTCTTGTGGAGGTCAACGACGACTTTGACCTGACCCCAATATAAAAGCAGTGAAATGAGCCTCAGATTGAGAACGCTCATTTCTCCGGCCAGGGCCAATACACGGTCAGGACTTGAGAGACAAAAGAACACAAAGCACTTGTTTTGGGCGTGTGTGTGTGTGTGTGTGACACACACACTCATGTTTGTGGTGTAGAGCTCTGCCTCGCACTATAAACCAGGCACTCCTGAGCTGTTAAAAAACAAGGAAAAAAAAAATTCAATGATGACACAAAAAGGAAGAACAATCATCTGTCTGTAGATGTGTCAGTCTGCAGGATGTTATTGTAAATCGCTCTCTGCAAGAGTGTCTGCCAAATATATAAATATAAATGTACACACCCCAGTGCTGTACCGGGTTCAAAGCCCATCTACGGTGTCCCTGAAGGTCCAAATATACGTTTTTTTTCTATACCAGCGCTTATATGTCCAATCACAAGGTCAAGAAGCACTTCAGATACAAGGACCCGGTCCAAAACGTAAGTTAATTCTTATAGTTACCGGGTTCAGGTCCAAACAAAAATGCGCTTAACTCTTAAGGCGGTAGACCCAAGGGCAGATGGACCTGCATTAAGGAGGTCCAGCCAGCAGAGGGCAGTGGCCACCTTTAATGACCAGAGGGAGAACGGTGAGAGAGAAAGTAAGCGAAGGAGGGAGAACGTTCTAAACACTTCTCCTTCACTAGGACAGAGAAGTCTCAATCCAATTTCTAAAGTGAGTGTTCATGATGTATAGATTGTGCTCTTCATTTTTTTAACTTATTTTATACATACTGATTGTGCATTTGTAAATAGTCATGTAATTATTGTTTTTAACTTGTAAAAAGAGAGAAAAGAACAGAAAGGAAGCATAATTAAAATAATAGATATTTTGATTGTACACTTTTTGTCAAATGTTTAATGGACCAAAGTTGGTTTTATATTGAGCGTCCTCTGTTGTTGATGTTGGCTTAACTCTTTAAGCATGTGTTTTTGAATTATGTTCCCTTTTTTTTTTTTTTTTTTTTTTTTACGTTTCTTCTACTTCTACTCGTTTCCTTCTAAATTCATCACAGCAGGTGTTTTTTGACTTGTGATTTCAATGCTGTGCATGCGTTGCAGGTTTGTACTTACTTTCTGGAAAGCTGTACTGTGGTGAGGTTTATGTAAGTGGTCCTGCTTTTTCCCGCCTTTGTCGTCTCTTAGTAACACTCACTTTCCTACGTGTTGTCCTGTTGTGTCTTGCGCACATTAAGAGAAAACCAGATTGTTGTGTCTTCTCGATAGAGAAAGAACTTACTTTTACAGTTGTAATGTGAGATCACAACAAAACCTATTTTTTACAACATAATGCCTTTTGAACGATGGTTCTAAAAATATGTCTATTTTAATATTTACTTGTTACATGATAATGTACATAATTGTAATATATAATTGAATAAATTTTATTGGTTGTGAAATCCAGAATGCTTTCGTTGTGGTGTTTATTTTGTGTATGAAATGCTCCAAAGCACAGGCATCGTTATCAACTCTGAACGTTTTTAACAAGACCAGGCAAGTCTTCTGCATGGAATGTGTCACACAAGTGTCTAGAGGTGGAAGACTACTGAATAATAAACAGCCACTTTCTCGCAATAAAACGTTTTGTTTTATTGTTACACTAATGTTACTACTATTGATGCTATTGCTATACTACTACTATTAATTGTTGTTATTTGGGGACACGGTGGCGCAGCAGGTTAATGTCGCAGTCACACAGCTCCAGGGACCTGTGAGGAGTGGGGTGTGTTCTCCCTGTGTCTGTGTGGGTTTCCTCCGGGTGCTCCAGTTTCCTCCCACAGTCCAAAAACACACGTTGGTAGGTGGATTGGCGACTCAAAAGTGTCCGTAGGTGTGAATGTGAGTGTTTGTTGCCCTTTGAAGGACTGGCGCCCCCTCCAGGGTGTATTCCCGCCTTGCGCCCAATGATTCCAGGGAGGCTCTGGAACCACCACCGCCCTGAACTGCATAAGCGCTTACAGACAATGAATGAATGAATGTTTGGGGATGGGGCAACACTCTGGCGCAGCAGGTTAGTGTCGCAGTCACACAGCTTCAGGGACCTGGAGGTTGTGGGTTTGATTCCGTGAGGAGTGTGGTGTGTTCTCCCTGTGTCTGCGTGGGTTTCCTTTGGGTGCTCTGGTTTCCTCCCACAGTGACTCAAAAGTGTCCGTAGGTGTGTGTGTGTGTGTTGCCCTGTGAAGGACTGGCGCCCCCTCCAGGGTGTGTTCCTGCCTTGTGCCCAATGATTCCAGGTAGGCTCTGGACCCACCGCGACCCTGAACTGAATAAACACTTACAGATAATGAATGAATGAATGTTTGGGGATGTACATTTCTACAAAGGCTATCGGTCCAAGTTATTCATGCAGTGACTCAGTAAGAACCAGCAATGTACATTACATTGAAAGAACTCAGGAATTTAAACAATTTCTAATAATTCAATAATGCACAGAGATGTATAATAAAAATGTGTTAAGGTGTTTGTAAAATGTTACGTTGTCATCGTTCTGTATAACATCATACGGGAAAATATTTCATTGATAGATTGTACAAAAACCAGGAGTAAAAGGAATATTCTAGAAACTCTGACCCAGGGAGTGCAGGGTCCTAATTTCAGCCTGTGCTCTAGAACCTTAAATAAAGGCCTGGTGTTCCTGCCTCCCCACACTGCTCCCTCCAGAACCGATTATAACGAAGACGGCAGGCAGCCGCTGAACAGTCGTTTTCACCGGAACGGTTCTGAACCGAAACTATACATTTAAATGAATCGCAAGTCGTGTTCAACTGATTAGCTTTGGGCTGCGCGAGCCGACTCAATAGTATCCAACTGATTCGATTCTCAAATTATACATATTTTCCAGTACACAAACAGACCGGCTCGAACTGCGAGGAAACATGCTGAATTTTACAAAGCAAAGAGCGGCGGACCACTGTTGACCCACTGAGGTCAAAGTTGAAGGTCCACTAGTGTTTTACACAGCGTTTTCTGTGCGGACCGCTGCTGATTAAACAGAATTTTAGACAAAATGCCACATTTGAGCACTTTTCCATTCACAGTCCAATTTACATTTTTCCCCTCATTAGTTTTTTTTTTAATTATTATTATTTTTATAAATAAGATTAGTGAATAATTTTAATCAGCACAGTGTCAACATTTTTATCATTTAATCATTTTATTTCAGTCTTATACTCATTATTATATCTCTCATAGTTGTTGGTAATATCTGTATTAGTGTGTTTTCCAAAATAAAAGTCTCTGTGAATGTAAAATCTGTTTGAGGAGATTATAAATGAGTTATATCCTGTACAGGACCAGCAGTGGTGTGCCAGCCATTTTTCTCCAGGTGCTATAGTGTCCTCCCACCGTCCAAAAACACACGTTGGACCATTGACTAGCATAGGTGTGAGTGAATGTGTGTGGTCTCCCCTGTGATAGTCAGGTGCACTGCAACCCTGAACTTGGTAAGCTGTTATAGACTTACCAAGGGGGTGGGGTCTTTTACATCTTTAATTGCTGCACAAAACAGGACTACTGACGTGCAGACTGACCAATTAAATGTTTACAGAGAAGGTTATCGACCAATAACGGTAGCTCTACAGTCAGACCGTCCAATCAGAAGATTTTAGGCTACGCCACCACGTCCCCTTCTCACTCAAGCGAACCAATCGGAGTAGGGGAGGGCGGGACTAGTTTGTAAACGAAACTTCTCGAAGTTCTATGTAAGGTCTAGAAAAACAAAATGCCGGACGTTTGTGAAATTCCGCCCGGACATTTTTTTAAGTCTAAAAACGAGGACATGTCCGGGTAAAAGAGGACGTCGGGTCACCCTATTATAGACAATGAATGAATGTATTTAAAGCAATTATATACATTTTCTTGTCATATTTGTGATGTTTATTTACTATGAAGTAAAATACTTGGTGATCATGTTATTGTGGTGATTCCAATTATCACCAGCACTTGTATTTTGGCCTTACCTTTAATATCTACAATTAACCCAATATATTCCTGTAGTTGAAACTAGCTTAACTCTCTGGCTCATTTCAGAGCAGTGCAAGAGGTTAACACTGAAAAAGTGTGAGAGGCTGTGATTATTTACTGGAAATTTCGAGAATGATTCATGAAGCTACAGAAGACACGATTCAAACGGTCTTTTGAATAAGTTCGAAAGAATCATTTAAAAGAGTCGGTTCCGAGCGATTCATTCACATCACTAATGTTCAGGAGCGAGCGTAGCGTAGGGAGTGTCTTCTCTGGACAAACTCCCGGCGGGACAGCACACAGCACCGGGGCCAGACAAAGAGAACAGAACCACCCGTGAAATCAAGACTTTTAGTCAGAGAGCTGGTGCCGGATTCACGCGGTAAGAGCCGCTTCGTGCTTGTCCTTTCAGGCTGAAGTTCACCGCTCACTGCAGCTGGAGAAAGTCTTAACTCTGAACTCAGGTTAAAACTGTTGTACTGCGTCACTGTGAGACTGTTCATGTTGCAGCTGCAGCTACACTAAGAATGTTCCATCTTAGAAGCACATCTGGAATTCAAGGTCTGCTTAATAAAGTTATTTTTGTACATATATTTCGAACAGGATTATTAAGCTAGAAGAGCCTACTTCATGAAAAAGGCAGTGTATTCAGAGCTAAAGCCTTTCGAATTGGTTGTTAGGATGCTTCCAGAAAGTTGTCATTGCACTTCTTGTTCGCGGTTACTTCTTGTAATGTAGTTACTATGGGATACCCGTTCTTAGAGTGTTGCTACTATGGTTACTTTGGTTTTCCAGGTGGTTGCTTGGGTATATCTAGGTTGCTTTTATATTTCAGGTAGTTGCTAGGAATTGGTTATGTACCACAAGTAGTTGCTCTGGTGTTGTTTTGTGGTGGCTAAGGTATCCAAGGTAGTTGCTATGATTTTGCTAAGGGATATCATGTGGTCCTAGGGTGTTGCTAAGTGGTAGCTTAGGTATTCCAGGTAGTTGCTAGGAAGTGGATAAATGTTATTATAGGCATTTGCTTTTGTGTTGGTCTGTGGTTGTTTTGGTACCTCAGGTGCTGGCTATGGCATTGCTAGATGGTTGCTAAGCAGTTGCAATTGTTTTTGGGGCCTTTCAGGTAGTTATTAGAGTGCTGTTGTCATACATATACTAATTTAATGGAATGATTAATGCAGAAAATAATTCATTCCTTCACTTATTATAATTCTTCAGTAGTTACCACACGTCTTTCTCAGTTTTAGGTCATCTATTTAAAAACTGGAGGTCAAAGTGTACATCACTGATTAGGCTTGTCGCAAAAAAGGAATTAAGAAGACATGCCTTGATCAGGAACTCTCAAATCCTGTCTCAGAAGATGATATTGTTGTTCCTGGTGTGTTGTAGGTGCTGGAGTGATGAGGATGAGGGCTGTGTTCTTCCTCCTCTCAGTCTGCTCCTCCCTAATCCTCCTCATCAGTGTGTCCTCTGCATGCAATAAAGCACTGTGTGCCAGTGACGTCAGCAAGTGCCTCTTACAGGTGAGTTGTACCGCTTCAGGGTCAGGACCAGTACAGGAATAATATAATAATATAATATCTGTTCTGGAGATGTGTCCTCGGTTTTTAAAAAGAATCCACAGCCATTTTTCTGAGCTTCAGTCTCAGAAGTTGGTCACATGTTCTAATTCTCACAAGTAGAAAACGAGTAATCCACCAAGTCACTTCACTGCTCTGAATATATGAGCAACGTCTCTGTTTCATTTGTCAATTTCTTTTTCTCATTAATGGCTTCTCAGCCGCTTCTCAGTCTCTCAGACCCACAGAACTGACCGTCTTTTGCAGATGAAAGTGCTGTTTAAGTTCTGGGGTGTGTATTTGTGGTCTGGTAGGTCTTGCATGGTTGTTAGGAGTCTAGTTTTCTCTGTGTTTTTAATACGATTTGGCACGTTTTTCAGGAGGATCATTACAACTTCCTGGTAATATTATTCAACTGATATGTGGCAGTAGTTTTTGCTCGTCCTCTTTCAGTGAAGTGTGACTGTAGAGCAGCAGGCTTCTGTCAGGACAGACTTTCCTTTAAGCTTTGTTTCGGTCACAGAATCTTCTGAGGAAATGAGCTCTACTGATCATCAGTCCTGATTGTAATCTCTCTCTCTCTCTCTCTCTCTCTCTCTCTCTCTCTCTCTCTCTCTCTCTCTCTCTCTCTCTCTCTCTCCAGAGCTTCTCTTACTTTTTCACTCTCTCAGAATTTCTTTTCAGTTGTTTTTCTCAGTCCAGAGAACTGTACTACTTTGACAAATAATGACACGTGCAAAACTTGAAATTAAAAAGTCCCACAAGGCTCCAAGCCCTCAGTACAGAATGTTACTAAGGTCTCTTTTTGAATTATGACACAGCTGCTATACTGCCCCCTATGGAGCTTTTCCACTACATGGCACTTACTCGCCCCGGCCCTACTCTGTTTATTTTGCCTTTTATTATATTACACAAATTAATTACCTGGAATCCGGGTACTTTTTTTAGTACCTGTTCACCCGTGGTTCCAAGTGAGCTGAGTAGGGACTAAACGTAACGTATAAACCTTGCAGAGTTGGCCACAGCAGAATGCATATCCTCAGCACAAACTAGTCATTTGTAAAATATCCAAACTACAGTAACAACCACATGTTTGTATCTGACTCACAACAGCAGCTCGTAAAAGCTCTGGTCTTTTGAAGAAGTTCAAATGGTCTTTGGATTGGATTGGAGTTGTTGCGGCTTCCAAAGCCCATGGCTCCTGTTAGAGACATTGTTTTGCGAAGTCACTGGCTACGTTTTTGTGGGGAGGCGATTTATTGGAAAACTAAGCAGGTACCAAAAAGCAAATAGAGCTGAGTATAGAAGGTAGCAGTGGAAAACACCACCAGTGGCCTCTGTATTATCTTGTAGCAATGGAGCATAACCTGGTTTGTTAGGGACCACAAAGCAATTTGGTGTCTGTGAGGAGTGTGGTGTGTTCTCCCTGTGTCTGCGAGGGTTTCCTCCGGGTGACTGTCTGTGAGGAGTGTGGTGTGTTCTCCCTGTGTCTGCGTGGGTTTCCTCCGGGTGACTGTCTGTGAGGAGTGTGGTGTGTTCTCCCTGTGTCTGCGAGGGTTTCCTCCGGGTGACTGTCTGTGAGGAGTGTGGTGTGTTCTCCCTGTGTCTGCGTGGGTTTCCTCCGGGTGACTGTCTATGAGGAGTGTGGTGTGTTCTCCCTGTGTCTGCGTGGGTTTCCTCCGGGTGACTGTCTGTGAGGAGTGTGGTGTGTTCTCCCTGTGTCCGCGTGGGTTTCCTCTGGGTGACTGTCTGTGAGGAGTGTGGTGTGTTAATATAAATAATATACAGTTGTTTGGCAAAAATAAAATGCGGTATCTCTTTTAAGGAACCTTTTAAGACCCAAGATATCCGAGGTTAGACATTGCAAAGTTGTATCATTTCTGCTGCCCCCACTGTGGTCCAGATTATGTTACCCTCATGCTGTATAATGAGAGACAGAGAAAGAGGGAGAGGCTTGGGGGGAAGGAAAGTGAGGGTAGGTGAAAGGAGGCTTGTTTGGCTCATGGTGGTCTCCCAGGTCCACGCAAGCCTCCAATTGCCAAGGGACAGAGATATATATATGAGAGAGAGAGAGATACAGTGTTTTAGAGGAGGATTTATATGGGTGAACAAAAGCCAGACAGAGAACAAGACACAGAGATAGAGGAGCTCCACTGGGACACAGGGCTATTTTCTCCCTCCGTGTGTGTGTGTGTTTCCAGCTGGATATGCTCAGTGTGTGTGTGTGGGTGGGGTAGCAGTCATTTAAAGAGTCACAGATGGTTTGTGGGGCAGTGCACGTCCTCTCAGGGGCGAGAACTTTCTCCAGCCTAGTGCACTACTAGTGTTCATTCGTAGTGGATGCTCTCTGATATCGTACGGTAACGATGCTCCAAAGTGAAAAATCATGGCTAAAAAGGCCATAAAAGTGGTCACAATTAATGAAGACATCAAACTTACTCTGATTCCTAACAGAATGGCCCCTTCTTTAATGACACAACAGGTTTATTCTAGTCCCCGAGCTTTTGTGTAAATTGAGGCTGATTTTATCTGATACATTTATTGTTATTATTATTATTTTATTAATTTTTTTAGGACAAAAGCTGAAGGAAGCTCACGTACATTTCATAACATTATGATACTAAATAACATGAGAATGCCATTATCAGACAATTAGCAGTTGTCTGTCTGTCTCTCTCTCTCTCTCTCTCTCTCTCTCTGTGTGTCTTTGTGTGTGTGTGTGTGTGTGGTGGATCTGTAATGACTGTGAGACAGATCTCTGTCAGGATGTTGTGTTTCTGGTGAACATGTGTTTCCCCAGAGAGAGAGAGAGAGAGAGAGAGAGAGAGAGAGAGAGGGAAGGAGAGACAGAGAGAGAGAGCAAAAGAAGAGAGTAAAGCTGTGCTCTGTGCTCCAGGTGTTTACTTTTCTCCTCCCCCTTCATACACTCCCCACTAAAGGCTGTGACCTACCTCTGTATGGAATTCTCTCTCTCTCTCTCTCTCTCTCTCTATTTCAGTATCTCTTTAATCTTCCCCGCTGCCAGCAGAAGACAGCTGCTGTACACCACAGATGTAAACGGCCATGTGTCAAAAGTTTGGGATCGCTTTTTCGGAAACCTTTTTTCTTTTGTTTGTTTAAAAACTCGAAACATGTCCCAAGCGAGGACTAAAAGAATTCCACTGGGGAAAACAAACGGCCGAAATGAGTTTTCTCTGGCGGGAGGCTGGAGCAGTCCGTCCATGCTGTGCTCAGTCAGGAAGGTGAAAATCCGAAACTAAACTCAGGATATTGTCGGGACTTGGAAGGAGCGCTCTAAGGGAATTGGAATGCACAATCTTCAGCTCCTTCCCCCACAGTGAGGGTTACCTTTGCCAATGTCAACGCAGCCAGGGGCCCCTTTGCCCCTGCCATGTGCCCAAAGGGCATTGCACCACACCCTTAATAATGTGGACCTTGTGGGAGACGGGTTCACGTCGCTCTTCAGCGTTGGTTTTTCGGGCTGAGCGCAGATGAATCACGACGGCTGTCTGGCCGCCAGGCTCCCACCGTGTGACACTACCCCCAGGGCTGGGTCCAGGGGTAGGTCCCGGTGAACCGTTTCTGTGCAGGTTGTGTGTTGCTGTCATCAAATTCTAAATTTGTTCACATTTACAAAACACAAACAGGTTGGTCAGTGAAAACATCGGGAAACTGCACCACACACGAACACTAGCTTTAGGCTGGAACAAATGGTACCGTGACTCATCAGACCACACCACATGTTGCCAGTCTCCTGGGGTCCAGTTAGGAACCTCACGAGTCCAGGTGAGGCGCTGTGTCCAGTGTGTCTTCTGCTCCCATATCTCATGGATGGTAAAGAATACCGCACTGCCCTATAGGAGTGTGGGGTTCCTGCGTTGAATGTGGATGTGGATTCTGTCAGAGCAGCTTGAGTGTACACATGGACAATTCCGTGGGCCTTGTATGACGTATTCCCAGTACAAACGTGACACTGTGGATCGTGGAATGTGAAATTCCTGCACAACCTGGGAGATGGAATGGCCAATGTTTCGTCTCACTCACAACATGACACCCAACACTTTTTCCAAACCATCCCCTGAGGTAACTTCATAATCAATTTACGTACTGCTGTCCCATGACTTTGGGTATGTGAGTGTATAAACACACACACAGGCGCACATCTGGCTGCTTTAACCAGTGACCAACCCCCACCCCCTCCCTCTCCCCCTCGCCCTCTCCCTCTCTCTCTGTCACTGGGTGATTTGATGCCTTTTTTTTCAGCCAGGCGACAGTTTTTATTTCCATCGTGTTTGACCTTTTTGTAAACAGTCTCGAGTTCCACCAACATTTCAACATCTTTGGGTTTTGAAAGTTCCTGGAGTGTGCTGCTCCCTTCGATTTATTCGTGTGTCAGACCAGTCTGGCCTCTCTCTGGGTGATTTTATTCATCGGTGAGACTCTTGGACCTGCCGATGTTTACCTTTCCTTAAACCATGTAATTGGGAGTGACACAAGCAGCGATTTTGATGGCGAAGATTTGTGCAGTAGGCTGTGATTATGTGCTGAAATTCATGTGTTGCTCACTGGCCTTTAACATGCTCTCAGCTTTTCCAAGTGTGTGTGTATGTGTATGTGTGTGTGTGTAAATCCTGTCCCTATAAGGTAAATTTACATTTTAAAGTGTGGAGAGTTAGTGTAAAGTTAGGGTTAAGCTTAGTCTTAGGGTGGTGCTGGTAGAAGATGGTTAATGGGTATGATAGGGTAAGTCTGCCTGAAATTAATGCAAGTCAATGAAATGTCCTCTGAAACCATGGAGACAAGACTGTGTGTGTGTGTGTGTGTGTGTGTGTGTGCGTGTGTGTAGGGCTTATGCCAGTGTCAACCGTCTGAAGGCAACTGTTCCTGCTGTAAGGAGTGTATGCTGTGCCTGAGCACACTCTGGGAGGAGTGCTGTGATTGTGTGGGTGAGTAAATAGATCATCATTCATATTCATTCATTTTCTGAAACAGCTTATCTAGCTCAGGGTCTGGGTCTGGAGAAGGGTGACACACACTCACACATTCAGTCACACACTCGCACCTACGGACACTTTTGAGTTGCAGATCCACCTACTAATGTGTGGTTTTGGACCTTGGGAGGAAACCGGAGCACGCGGAGGAAACCCACGCAGACACAGGGAGAACACACCACACTCTTCACAGTCACCCGGAGGAAACCCACGCAGACACAGAGAGAACACACTACACTCCTCACAGACAGTCACCTGGAGGAAACCCACACAGACACAGAGAGAACACACCACACTCTTCACAGACAGTCACCCGGAGGAAACCCACGCAGACACAGAGAGAACACACCACACTCCTCACAGACAGTCACCTGGAGGAAACCCATGCAGACACAGGGAGAACACACCACACTCCTCACAGACAGTCACCCGGAGGAAACCCACGCAGACACAGAGAGAACACACCACACTCCTCACAGACAGTCACCCGGAGGAAACCCACGCAAACACAGAGAGAACACACCACACTCCTCACAGACAGTCACCTGGAGGAAACCCATGCGGACACAGGGAGAACACACCACACTCCTCACAGACAGTCACCTGGAGGAAACCCACGCAGACACAGAGAGAACACACCACACTCCTCACAGACAGTCACCCGGAGGAAACCCACGCAGACACAGAGAGAACACACCACACTCCTCACAGACAGTCACCTGGAGGAAACCCATGCGGACACAGGGAGAACACACCACACTCCTCACAGACAGTCACCCGGAGGAAACCCACGCGGACACAGGGAGAACACACCACACTCCTCACAGACAGTCACCCGGAGGAAACCCACGCAGACACAGGGAGAACACACCACACTCCTCACAGACAGTCACCCGGAGGAAACCCACGCAGACACAGAGAGAACACACCACACTCCTCACAGACAGTCACCCGGAGGAAACCCACGCAGACACAGGGAGAACACACCACACTCCTCACAGACAGTCACCCGGAGGAAACCCATGCAGACACAGAGAGAACACAGCTGGAGCAGGACTAAATAGATCATAATCATAATAATCAAAACTGCAGTATTACAATGTACAATGTGAAATATATAACTCAGTACAGAACTGGGCAGTTAGTAATCTCCTCAAACAGGTTGAGCTGTACCAGCGTCTACTCCTCTGAGATTTTGGAACATTTTTGTGAGGGTTTGATACCATTTAAACTTGCCTCGGATTGCTCTGGAACCCTGACAAATCCAGTATGTTAGAGTACAAGCCCCAAAAAAAGACTGTCCAAATAAACATAACTGCCTCTGCTGCATTAGCATTGCTGTCTTAGCTGTGGGACTGATTTGGACAGGTCTTCACTACCAGCTCATTCTCTCTTAACATTGTAGAGGGTGTGAGCTGAGAGGGACCAGATATTTTCTCAGTTTAAGGGAATAGTTTAACCAAGAAATTCTTAACCTCTTCATGAGCACAGATACAGTGAAGATGTGCTAAAGTGTTTATCACCACCGTGACATCAGTAAATAAAAATTTAAATAACAAAACTGGGGGGAGAGAAAGACTTTGCACTAGATATAGGAACATTGCAGAGGATTTAATTGCATTCAGCCACATTAACATTAGTGAAGTGAGGGGCTGGTGCTGCATGTTTAGTCTAGGATCACAAACACCACTCGTCCTAAGGATATTTTACAGTGGTTCATCGCTCCAGAAAACACATTTCCATTACTTCACAGTCCAGGGCTGGGAGTATTTATACCCTGCTCTCCAACACTCGGTGCCTGCCAGAGCATTTACACTTTACAGCAAAAATATCACAACGTATTCCAAACATGATCACGTTGTGTGAAGTCACGTTCCTTCCAGACTTTAAAGGGAACCTCACAACGATGGCAAAGATAAGTCTCTGAAAATTAAAACATCCCAGAGCCGATGCTGTGTTTCTTTCAGAGAGCTGAGAGTTAAAGTTCTGAGCGCAGCAGAAAGAGGAGCCAGTTCCTCAGCTGGGTTTGGAGCCATTTCTGACTCTGTATGAGGAACAGCTGTTTGGCCTCTGGCTTGAGAGTTCCTCTGAAATTCAGGACCTTAATAAAGCTCTGGGTCTACTCAACATCAGCTCAGGTTCAGAAACTCAAACAAAACCCTCATACCTGCAGTAAGCCAAACTTGTACAGATCATTGCTATTGTTGCCTTGGTTACTGCACAGGAAAGATATTTGTGTGTGCTATTCTATTGGACGGTTCAGTCAGATATGTATTCCATTATTTATATACACTTCCTTTTCGTTAACATACTTCATCTGGTGACACAGGGATGTGCAACCCCAGAACCTACAATGAGACTCCACCCACTTCCAAAAGCACGGTGGAAGACCTTCATCGACCAATCCCATCACTCTTCAGAGCCCTCACCGATGGCGACACCCCCATCAACATGATGGTGGTCTCCTTCCCTATAGCTGAGGAGCTTTCTCACCACGAGAACCTCGTCGCTTTCCTGGAAACGCTGGACGAACAGCACCAGAACGTCTCGTTGCCTGGCAGCAGCATCCATAGCAACTATGATAAAGGTACCAAGATCAATACAAAACATGTTTGCAAATATTTTAAACGGCTCTAATCATAGAAACTTGATTTCACTTTCTTTTTGTGATTAACCTTGGAGTAAACATTTATCGTTTAAAACAAAATCTCCTTTTCTCTCTTTACTCCTTTTACTTTTAAAGTTAGATGTGATTCACATTGAAGGGATGGGGAGTGTTGTCCCTACTGTTGTATTAAGGACTTTGGGGTGTGAGATATAGTGAAAATGATCAAATGCTGTGCTGTTCCTCGCTGCCAGGAAGCAAACTTCCAAAAAATGTTTTCCTAAAGTTGTCTTAGTTTTATCAAATTTAACAGTTGGTTCTAGGTAGTTTAATCCCACAGTTTTTGAAAAATATTCGTGTGATACCACAATCTGGCAGAAACGTCCATAATAAAGGTGCCATTACAATAGACACATAGTGAAATAACTTTCTTCTATGAAATGATCTACTGCAATTTGGGCTTAAATTGTAGCTGTTTGTTCTCCTTCAGCCATTTATTTGCTTGCAGTGATGAAGGGGTTTAACACGGTGTTTGTATAAATGGACGTAATCGTAGATGAGTAATACTGGAATAAACACAGAGATGACCATTTCTAACCTTGCTTTATTCTCAGATTGTTACTGTGTCTTAAAGAAGGACATTTGTTTCCTAAAAGACAGGAACAGCACAATATTTAATCAGCTCACAACCCACATCTTTTACTCTCCATATCACTTCAGCATGTGTGGGTGGAGCTAAACTGCGCTAAATTGAATGCGCAATCATATCTAAATGTTTTAAATCATTTATTGTAATTTAATTTTGTTAAATGTGGGGCCTTAAAGGCTAAGCACCACTTAATGGACCTCCATGAATATTCCACATTATTTTAGTTACTGACAGATATAAGTATGAATTAAAATGAAAATAGCAGCTTAATTTGCTTTAAAACTGACAATTTTATTAAATTGACGGAAAAACCCGAGCTCTCTACGGAAATTCTTGAACGCGACCGTGACGTCACTGGTGGACAACAGCTGAACAACGCCGCGGTAAAACACCGTTATGACTGACTGTTATGACAGTATCTAGCTAAATAACCAACATTATTCATGACAATAGCCTAGCAATAAACTAAACTCAAATGTAGAGGTACCGTTATTCTTGTAAATGTGATCGAAGTCGAACTCGAATTCATCCGACACTATAAACCTCCGTAATGCAGCTACGTAGCCGAGTATAATCTGAGCCACCGAGTTTAGCGAGTCAAGCTAACGTTAACTAACACCAACTAAAACAGGCGAAGTGAGTGTCCTTACCCTGTTTACCTCCATGTTACAGAGGCTCTTGAACACCTTTCGTTGGTGTCCTTACATGCCCATATTGTTGGAAAAGCGCCAGTGAAATGAGCTACAGATAACGGAGTGAGCGGATGGTCCTTTCCAAAGTGCCCGTTTAAAGTTGACAAATGTAGTCCATTTTCTGGATATTTTGGGATCTTTGGGCCATTTGTTCACAGATGTCCCACTGTACATTGAATGATTGCAGCCAAAAACAACACACCTTTTCCTCATTTTGCATTAAATTAAGTGCAGCTTCTAGAGTTGTTGTCCACCATCTACGTCACAGGCAAGACGCCTATTAGGGTTTCCCAACACCGTTGGGGGGGGGGGGGGGGGGGACCAACGGTCTTTTAAACCTTATTCCTTGAATTAGTAAGAAATAACATGTTTTCTGACTATCAATAAACACAAGTAAGGATCTCAAATTCCACTGTATTTATTTGTTTGTTTGACACTTTCATATCGCTGGTGCTTAGCCTTTAAGTGTGTTAACGCAATAGCAGTCTGTTTGATAAGTGCTCAAGCCCTTTCCTCCCTCCTTCCCTTCTCTTGATATTCTAGAAAACCTGTGTACGGTGGTCTACTTTGATGACTGCTTGTCCATACGCCAGTGTAAACAGTACTGTGAGTCTATGGGAGCGTCAAAGTATCGCTGGTTCCATAACGCCTGCTGTGAGTGTATTGGACCTGAGTGTCTGGACTATGGCAGTAAATCTGTCAAGTGTATGAACTGTCTCGTCTGAAAATGTGGACACTCATGTGGCTACAAAATACACCTGAGCTTGTTTGTTCAGCAGTGTATCGCCTTAACACTTGGTTAAAAGCATTCACCAATTGATTACACTATTACTTTAGTTGCTAGGAACATGGCACTTGTATCATCCTCTATAACCTACAAATGTCAGTAATAGAGTAAAGTAACGATGGGTCTGAGTAATAATGTGTTTCACAGGGTGTGTAGGCATGCTGTAAATATTACAGCATCAGGGCTGTTTAACATTTAATTGCTTAAAAGAGTGGACAACAGGCAGCAGTAGGGACAGTATGAATCATTTCTAATTGTTTAAGTTATTGGTGAATTTAATTATCAACAGGAATCTGCTGCCAGTGCACAACCTGCTGCAATCACTACTTTTAAAAACATAAATAACAACAGTAAAAAAGGGAAGAATGAAAAATGAACCAAAGATCACTGCCAGGCTTAGGTTTACAGTCTGTGATTCTAATATTATGAGTTTTAATACAAAAGACATCAATTTGAGAATTATAACCAATAATATCAGGTTAAATGTGTTTTTTTACCAGTGTTTTGAGACGTCTGTTGATCCTAATAACAGCAATTTTATGACAAAATATTTTGGACGGAGCACAAACAGGTAATCAAATGTAATCAAAATGGCTCCCTAACCTCTGATTGGTATTGTACTTTACAGTGAGGCACTATTTTAGTTCACAAGAAAAGTAGCACTAGAAACACAAGTTCTTTCCGACAGTTCCACTATCCGTTGCTTAGTAACACAAAAATCACAATGCATTCTGGTCCACATTCACCTCAGGATGTGAGCTACAATGTTTACTATAAATTATGAGTGCATCTGGGGCTTATTTCTACTTTATAAGGTTTGATTTCACTCTATTTTGACTTTTTGATTCTGACACAAAATGAACAATGGCCTACGTACTCAGTAGTGTTTTAAATTTAAATAGGGAGCCATTTTGGTCACTGCCATTATGTTGTAGTGTCATTGATGCCGCCATTTTCAGTGTCAAAATACCATTGCAAACAGACTCAAAATGGCTTACCGTAATATTTTGATTATATTTACATTAACACTTAAGAACTAACATTGTTTCCTTTTTTTTCAATGTTATTGTTACAGAGATACATTGGAGTTTATGGATTTTTTTTTTTGAATATCAAATGTATCTGTTATTTTGTAATTTATCTGAAAAATGGACAAGTAGCAAGAGGGCCTGCCTTCAGTTATGCAATGAATGTTTAAAGTCGGATTATTTTATGTTGCTTTGTGGAGGTATGAGGTATTTTTATGTTTTCTTTGTAAAAAAAGATCACACTACATTTATGGAGCCATGCAGTAATTTTGATGTATTTTTCATTATATTTCTTTGAGATGCCTTGTATATTAAAGTAACGCAGACTGTCAGATTCAGAAAGGTTTATTAATTTGTTCAGCTTGGTGAGAATAAGGGAGCGTTATTCAGTAATGTCATAGCACAGACTGTCAATAAACGACACTGTTGTCTTTGCCAGTTCATTTGAAATATGGGGAGGCGGATTCTACCATAAAACATACTTCACTCTAATGCTGTTTCATTCCAATTCTGTTTTGAGATATTTATAATAAACCATGCTGAAATGGCTCAGTCCTGAGTAAAAGAGACAGTAGAAGGTGTTTCTGAATCACAGGTGTTTTACAGCAGTGAGTTAGCGGTGTGTTATTCATACCAGGCCTTCACCTCTCTGTTTTTATTTTCTGTCAGTGCTCTGCAAAATGTTAGTGCTGCCATGTGCGAATTTATACAGGAAGACAGCTGAGCAGCAGCCACACACACACACCTACACACACACACACACTCACATACACAAAAAAGTTAATCCTGCCTATGATAGAATAAGGTGAATTACACTTTGTTCAATTTAGAATCAATTCGAGTTCCAAATGAGACCAAACGAGTCAAGTAGAATCGAGTCATGAATCGACACTTGACAGTGTTAGTTTTTTACCATCATATATTTGTTGGGAAATAAGAAGCCCTCACAAATGTCCTACGTATGGAATTATATAATGTACTAAGTCATATAAATGTTTGATAGCTATAAAATATACACTCCTTCCAGACTTTTCTAATGATTCCTCTGATCGTCGAATTATAAGCAGGACAGCGCCCTCTACAGGACAGTGTAAGAACATGCTGTATTTCCAGATCTAATTCCAAACACTCCAGATTTTTCTGATTTACAAATAATAATGAAGCAAAAGAACTCCCAAATATTTTTATAGCTGGTATAGAATCGGTTTTCAACGTTGTGTAGACCAAACACGTCCCAAGTCTGATTGTTGAGTGTTAAATATTTAAAAAAATTTGCTTCTCCTCTTCAGATTCATGCTAAAAGATATGGACAGGGGGTATGAGGGGAACTCAAAGAGGATGTCATATTTATTTTCATCACATTTGGTGCAATGTCTGCAGAATTTATAGTTGGTTCCACACCAACACCAAGAGTGTTTTCTAGTTATGGAATAAAATGAAATATTTTCTTTCTGAAAAAACTCAAAATAAAATGTAATTCTTTTAACCTATCATTCCTATTGTTTTTCTTTATTATTTTACACTGCTATATATATAACTTGTGTGTGTCTTCTTGAATCTTACACTGGCATAACCATGATAATTTTTCTAGCATAATGATGGAAAGAGCGGCACGGTGTTGCAGCAGGTTAGTGTCGCAGTCACACAGCTCCAGGGGCCTGGAGGTTGTGGGTTCGATTCCCGCTCCGGGTGACTGTCTGTGAAGACTGGCACCCCCTCCAAAGTGTATTCCTGCCTTGCGCCCAATGATTCCAGGTAGGCTCTGGACCCACCACGACCCTGAACTGGATAAGGGCTTACAGATAATGAATGATGATGTAAACTGATGAAAATGTAATGTAGCTAAACTTCCAGCAATAATTGTTATGTAATTAGCATAACCATGGAAATGGATACCCTGTAACAATGTAGTGCGTAGTGCAACTATGAAGTGGTGAGAACACACCACACCCCTCACAGACAGTCACCTGGAGGAAACCCACACAGACACAGAGAGAACACACCACACTCCTCACAGACAGTCACCTGGAGGAAACCCACGCAGACACGGGGAGAACACACCAACTCCTTACAGACAGTCACCCGGAGGAAACCCACGCAGACACAGGGAGAACACACCACACTCCTCACAGACAGTCACCCGGAGGAAACCCACACAGACACAGGGAGAACACACCACACTCCTCACAGACAGTCACCCGGAGGAAACCCACGCAGACACAGGGAGAACACACCACACTCCTCACAGACAGTCACCTGGAGGAAACCCACACAGACACAGGGAGAACACACCACACTCCTCACAGACAGTCACCCTGAGGAAACCCACGCAGACACAGGGAGAACACACCACACTCCTCACAGACAGTCACCTGGAGGAAACCCACACAGACACAGGGAGAACACACCACACTCCTCACAGACAGTCACCCGGAGGAAACCCACGCAGACACAGGGAGAACACACCACACTCCTCACAGACAGTCACCTGGAGGAAACCCACACAGACACAGGGAGAACACACCACACTCCTCACAGACAGTCACCTGGAGGAAACCCACACAGACACAGGGAGAACACACCACACTCCTCACAGACAGTCACCCTGAGGAAACCCACGCAGACACAGGGAGAACACACCACACTCCTCACAGACAGTCACCCGGAGGAAACCCACGCAGACACAGGGAGAACACACCACACTCCTCACAGACAGTCACCTGGAGGAAACCCACACAGACACAGGGAGAACACACCACACTCCTCACAGACAGTCACCCTGAGGAAACCCACGCAGACACAGGGAGAACACACCACACTCCTCACAGACAGTCACCTGGAGGAAACCCACACAGACACAGGGAGAACACACCACACTCCTCACAGACAGTCACCCTGAGGAAACCCACGCAGACACAGGGAGAACACACCACACTCCTCACAGACAGTCACCCGGAGGAAACCCACGCAGACACAGGGAGAACACACCACACTCCTCACAGACAGTCACCCGGAGGAAACCCATGCAGACACAGGGAGAACACACCACACTCCTCACAGACAGTCACCTGGAGGAAACCCACACAGACACAGGGAGAACACACCACACTCCTCACAGACAGTCACCCTGAGGAAACCCACGCAGACACAGGGAGAACACACCACACTCCTCACAGACAGTCACCCGGAGGAAACCCACGCAGACACAGGGAGAACACACCACACTCCTCACAGACAGTCACCCGGAGGAAACCCATGCAGACACAGGGAGAACACACCACACTCCTCACAGACAGTCACCCGGAGCGGGAATCGAACTCACAACCTCCTGTGTGACTGCGACGCTACCTGCTGCGCCACCATGTCGCCCATTATGAACCCAGTATCATATAATTAAACAAGATCACATACTGAGGATATAACCTTCCTAAATAAATGAGTATTCAAAATTGAATACTGAAATTTAAAATTTAAGTGAATATTGAAAATAATATTTTTCCTGATCTCATTGTGAGTTACGCTTACAGAGGCACAAAAGTGGAATTTAGTGTCTTGAGAGCAGCTGGAATTTGCATTCTATATGTGGCTAGTAAATGTAAATGGCAGTGGCAACTGAAAGATCATGAGCAGGTTTTCCACCCTTTCCATAAATAGTAAAGTCTAATGTAAACCAGAAACAATGTGTAACTTAATGACGAGACATTCTCAAATTTGGTAACACTTTTCCATTAATAATCATCTGATTTTTTAAGATTTGAAGACGTTAGATGTACCTAGAACATACTAGTTTGTTCATGTTTATATTTGCTGTGTAAATTTTAAGGTGAATACACGTTTTAATATTATGTTTAGAGTTGTGGTTAGGGTTAGGGCTGGTTTAAGGGTTCGGGTACGTTTTGGGGTATGTGTTGGGATCATAATATGGAAAGTATTAGGGTTATATTAGTGTAAGGTCATATAAGGGTAGGTTTTAGGGTTGGCTAGTTAGTACTTGTGGTTAATGTCAGGTTACTGAATGACCCTATAATAAGAAAATTAATGTAAGTCAATGCTACATCCCCACAATCCTTGGAAACGCACTTGTGTAAAATTGTGTGTGTGTCTGACTCACTCTCTGTCTCTCGCGCGCGCGTGTGCGTGTGCTCGGTGTGTCCCAGTGTGAACGCCGTTCCGCCGTTGCCTCTGGCTTTGAGTCCCGCAGTGAGAGTGAATATGGCGGAAGCTCCGCTCCGGACCAGCCGCTTCTTCTGTCACAGATGCTGCGAGGAGATCAGCCCGCGCCTCCCGGTAATTCCGCGGCCCCGAGTCGTGTTCTCTGTTCCCCGTGGAGCCGCGAGTTTTACGGAGAAACCCGCGGTTTGTCTGCGATGGTTGAGCAGCTGTGGAGAGCTGAGCGGTTTGCATGTTAGCATCGCTGTTAGCCGTTCCATTAATGTCCACTAGCAGTTTACAGCTTAGCATGCTAACGTTAGCTGTGCGGCATGAAGCTGGCTCCTAACTCCAATGAGCCGTTCCACCTTAAATGAGAGGGCAGCTAACGGTACAGCCTGGAGCCTTAAGCTCGACTCGGGTACATATTCTTATATTCTGTTCTGCATTAAATCATACCATGCTCCAGAAATGAACGGTTACGCTGTTTAAGGTGGAAGGGAAAATTCGAAAAAGAAGCAACTTCAATTTGATTTGTGTTTCGTTAGCAGTGCTAACTAGCCGCCAGAAAGTCGTGTTTTGGGGCTTTGAAGGGGGTTAGTTCGTTCACGAGACGCGGATGAACTTGTTGACTCCCTCAGTTTACCTTAAAAAGACTTGTCAGTTAATTTTGCTGCTCTCAGTTGCCTCTGAGATTGTATATTTATAGAGAGCTAGCCTTAGTTGGCTAACACGATTAATGTATTAAATTAACATTACAGAGCTCCGAGATTTCAGAGGATAGTTGTCAAAGCTGTGGACTGTGAATTTGGGTGATTCCGTTTTGGGTGCCATTAATGTCATATTTATTAAAGTTATACAATTTAAACCTATGTAAAGGGACCAACCTTATAACCTGGGTTAGAGAATTAGGTCGTCAATGCCACCTGTTTAACGCCTTTCAAACTATTTCACCTCAACGGATTCTCTACTTTTCCTTCAGATACAATCCTTGAGTTTCAGACGAGTTGATATGTTTATCCTAATGTGTGAATAACACCTCAAAGCTTGAAAACAAGTGTTCAATGGGCTGTTGAATTTCATGTTCCTCAGCATTCACTCGGCTCTGTTGTCTTTCCAGTGTGTAGAATATTCTAGATATTTCAGTCACGCCTCTCGTGCACTTGAGGGTCACTTTGAAAGTTCAAATCCGTTACTTAAAAGATATGTCCACATTTGAAGGAAACGTCTAGAATGTCCTTAACTTTTCAAGGAATTGGGGCTGAGTGATGTGTTGAATAGACCTGATTTGTTGACGCTGGTTTTATTTATTGTGTGACTGTATTGTGAAAGTCAAGTGCAAAACACATATTTTAAGCCACTGGCATGAGCCTTACTTTGGTGTTTCATTGACTATTTGTTCAATTTAACTTGGTTTCAATGTTCCTTTTTTGAATGCAAGAGGGCGTAAATAGTTCAATTTAAAAACACATGATATTTCAAACAAGCCAAGACTATTAGAATCTTCAGATTGCTGCGCTTAAAGGCTAAGCACCACTTAATGGACCTCCATGAATATTCCACATTATTTTAGTTACTGACAGATATAAGTATGAATTAAAATGAAAATAGCAGCTTAATTTGCTTTAAAACTGACAATTTTATTAAATTGACGGAAAAACCCGAGCTCGCTACGGAAATTCTTGAACGCAACCGTGACGTCACTGGTGGACAACAGCTGAACAACGCCGCGGTAAAACACCGTTATGACTGACTGTTATGACAGTATCTAGCTAAATAACCAACATTATTCATGACAATAGCCTAGCAATAAGCTAAACTCAAATGTAGAGGTACCGTTATTCTTGTAAATGTGATCGAAGTCGAACTCGAATTCATCCGACACTATAAACCTCCGTAATGCAGCTACGTAGCCGAGTATAATCTGAGCCACCGAGTTTAGCGAGTCAAGCTAACGTTAACTAACACCAACTAAAACAGGCGAAGTGAGTGTCCTTACCCTGTTTACCTCCATGTTACAGAGGCTCTTGAACACCTTTCGTTGGTGTCCTTACATGCCCATATTGTTGGAAAAGCGCCAGTGAAATGAGCTACAGATAACGGAGTGAGCGGATGGTCCTTTCCAAAGTGCCCGTTTAAAGTTGACAAATTTAGTCCATTTTCTGGATATTTTGGGATCTTTGGGTCATTTGTGCACAGATGTCCCACTGTACATTGAATGATTGCAGCCAAAAACAACACACCTTTTCCTCATTTTTCATTAAATTAAGTGCAGCTTCTAGAGTTGTTGTCCACCATCTACGTCACAGGCAAGACGCCTATTAGAGTTTCCCAACACCGTTGGTGGGGGGGGACCAACGATCTTTTAAACCTTATTCCTTCAATTAGTAAGAAACAACATGTTTTCTGACTCTCAATAAACACACGTTAGGAACTCAAATTCCACTGTATTTATTTGTTTGACACTTTCATAGAGCTGGTGCTTAGCCTTTAAGAGGAGAACTCAAAATGTCGAGATACATCTTGTGTGTCACAGTAAAGGCGGCACATATTGCTAAACAGTTTATAGGCCTCGTCACCCAGCCCTAATTGGAATGGATGCTAGTTCACCTCATTGATTGTGTTGTGATTTCTCACAGTTGTAGGGGCTAAATGTGATGCTTCACTCACAAAGTTGAAGTAAAACTTGAACCTCTAGTTGCACTCCTACACATGACACCCCACTTATTGAATCACTTTTAAAACCTATGGTGCTTGAGTCATTGCAATATACAAAAGCAGACTTTCATGTTTTGTTGATTACACATGGAAGTACTATATTTAATTCATACTTGAAGACTCAGTACAGAGTGTAGTGTTTTGATACAGATATACAGAATAAAACAGGATTATTTATGTTCTCTTTGTTATGTTACATGCAGTTGGTGAATATTGTTTAAACACTGATTATACCCACCATTTATTCAGGGAAATGTGTTGGTTTATCACAATAATCATAACATATCTTTCTCCAGTTATTTATCTCGGTAGAGGTTTGAGCCTGTTTTAAACCCTGAATAGCTGACAAGTGCAAATACTGCTGCTTTCCTGTGAGAGCGGTCAGAGTCACCTCCTGTTCTTGACAACTAAATCATTTTTGTCTTGTGGATTGCTTTGATGGGCTCTGAGCCTTTGGGGCTTGGGTTAAGTGGCAGATGTCATCATAACTGTGAGCCAGTAAATTCCCAGGTTGTCACTCTTAGCTATAGTGTTTCAGATGTCAGTACATTTACAGATATACTAACAACAGCATGACCAACTGTAATGGTCCAGTCTTCTCCAAATGCCAAATAATGCAAGGCAGGAAGTGCCTGTTAGTTTCATCATGATTATGTTGGTCCTTTGCCTTTTTTTTTTTAGTTAAGAGTAAGTTCAACACATGATCACTCCTTGTATGACGGATAGTGAATGCTCCAACAAAGGTTCTTTGGTTCTCCCGTTGGCATCCTTTTTGCCTCATTGTACAGAGACTCTAGAACGAACTCACACAGTATAGAGCTACAGTCAAAGCACTATAGTGCAGCCATTGGTACTAATGCTTCCATGTCATGGTGGTCTGTAGGTTGCTGGTTTCGTGAATGCAGTGAGGCTAATCTCAATGCCAAGTTGTTATTCATAATATAGGTCCTATTATGTTTACCGCTGTTTAGATCGCATTAGATATGAGATGCTTCTGTGAGGTCGACTGTAGCTGACATTGAAAAGTTGTTCTTTTATGGCACCAACAGTACTAGAATGGGTTTTACCTCAGGTGTAGAAAATAGTGATGTGACTGCAGAGAATGAAATGACTAGAAAAAAAGGTCTGTATATGTCCTCTCTTGGATGTTTTAAAAATTCTCTTTGCAACTTGTTCATTTTGCATAACTGAAGTTAATGTGCACTTGCTTATTGAGTGCTGCTATTTTCTGCTTTAAGAATGGCATATAGACCCGACAGCAATTTTGTTCTGTCCTGTTTACCATACACATACACCATGAGGTACCTCACTGTTGTAAATGTTCAAGGCAAACAAAAACACAGATATTTTTGTTAATAAAGACAGTGAAAACAAAAAAATTAACATTGTCATGTGACATTCATTCATTCTTTATCTGTAAGCGCTTATCCAGTTCAGGGTCGCGGTGGGTCCGGAGCCTACCTGGAATAATTGGGTGCAAGGCAGGAACACACCCTGGAGGGGGTGCCAGTTCTTTACAGGGCAACACACACACTCACACATTCACACCTACGGACACTTTTGAGTCGCCAATCCACCTACCAACGTGTGTTTTTGGACTGTGGGAGGAAACCGGGGCACCCGGAGGAATCCCACGCGGACACGAGGAGAACACACCACACTCCTCACAGACAGTCACCCGGAGGAATCCCACGCGGACACGAGGAGAACACACCACACTCCTCACAGACAGTCACCCGGAGGAAACCCACACGGACACAAGGAGAACACACCACACTCCTCACAGACAGTCACCCGGAGGAAACCCACGCAGACACAGAGAGAACACACCACACTCCTCACAGACAGTCACCCGGAGCGGGAATCTAACCCACAACCTCCTGGAGCTGTCTGATTGCGACACTACCTGCTGCGCCACCGTGTCTCCCTTTGTCATGTGACATCACATGCAGTTATGTAGTGGGCTTTTTAGTCCAGGCTGGCTTCTTACTAAACTATGTTTTTTTTTTTAGGATTATACCTGTCCACGGTGTCAGTCTGGCTTCATTGAAGAGTTACCGGATGAGAGAAGGTATGTCGTCTTGTAAAAATTCTTCCAGGGCTGTGCTAAAGGTCCATGCAGACCACTAGGATGCCCTCCTCAGTTTTCATATTGTTTTAGCGGATATTCAAACCTGAATATAGCTATTGGAACAATCTCTGTATATCTCAGGACTGCAAAAATATGAACAAGCCAAAGCTGGAAAGAATTATTACATTTTTTTTTTTTAGAATTTTCTGACCAAAAAGGCATTAATTATAAAAACTATTTGTCATTTTTTGTTACACCCTCCTGACAAAATATAAGACAACAGTAAGAAAACAGCTTGCACGCTCATTTCCCCTGCAGTACAGTGGTGTCCTTACAGTATAACACATGTAATTAAGTAGCTACTTGCTGTTGAGATAAACCTTTCTCTTCCTGCTGTGTCTCCAGAAACACTGATTCACCAGATTTAGACTCCGCAGTCCTTTAGAATTAAATCAGCTTCTGTATCCAGGACAGATGTTTGCATTCATACAAGCTGCTTTTCTTTATGAACTTCCTTTGGGAAAAATATTCGATAACAGATAAATAATTGGTCTGTAATTATTTCTAGGCTGTAAAACATTAAGATTCTCAATCAGTGAATCAGTTTGTTCAGTTAACATCGTGTGTGTGTGTCAGGAACTTGGATTTGTTGTTTTTATTATAAGAAGTAGACATAAATAAAGTGAACTGTGTCTAATGTTTATGGTTCTGAAAAAGATTGTTTTTATCCTATTATTATTATATTTAAATGGGATGTTTTTGCCTTCAGTGCAGAGAATGGGTCCACGTCCACACACTCCTCCAGTGATCAGAACCGTCCCCCATTCGAGGTGAGGCTGAATGTCCTCACTAACGGTATCATACACTCAGCAAAAGGCTTTTGTCCATTGAATATTTGGGAAAGGTCTATTAGATTTAAGAGGATTGTTTTTAATTTTCTGCTTCGTATTGGGCCCTTATTCATCAAAGAATCATATGCTCAGTTTTGACTGTAAAATGAGCTGAATAGTTTGATATTAATCAATGTAATTCTTGGTGTATAATATAGGAGAACCAAAACAGAACCTTAAAATAATACTAGTACTTTTGCACATGTTAAGTGTCCAGTATAAAAAAAGACTGGATTAAAGCACAGTAGCACTCCTTTTGTGGAATGGTCCATAAATGTATTTTTTTTTGCTTTTCACTTGTTCTTAGAGATACACTTTTAAATATTCATTATTTTATATATACATATATTTTTGGGGTAAATGCAAGTTTAAAAACAAAAAGCTTAAAAATGCATGCCATTTCCTAGGAGCAGTAGCTCTAAATGTTGCAAAGCCTAAAAAAATGCAAACTTCAACCAGAATTTAGCGTCACGCAAAACGGATTACTCAGTGTGTGCCTCTAGGCTAAACATGGTTTGTTATATTTATTATTAATGTGGTTTGCAGAATGTGGACCAGACCCTCTTTACCTTCCCGCATGGCTATGGTCAGTTTGCTTTGGGGATTTTCGGTGAGGGCTTTGATCTGCGGGCGGGGCTGCCCACTGAGGACAACCGTGAGGCGGAGAACCGCAGGGAAAGGGAGATGGCCTCGCGCCAGCGTTACGGAGCCAGGCAGCCAAGGGGACGCCACGTTCCCCGGAGACAAGGGACGCGGCATGAAGGGGTGCCAACTTTAGAGGGGTGAGGACAGAATCTGAATCAGCTCAGTTTTACGGGCAACAACACTTCCACAAATTTAATTTTATTTTTATGCACAATTCCCTCAACATTCTTTAGAATATAAATGGTTAGATTCAACATATACCAGTATATTCTGTGTGTTAAACTCTCCCAGTCCATATCCATTTTCAGATATTATCATTCATTTTTTTATTCTCCAACATATCCCACAGATGTCAGATCAGATTGAGATCTGGGGACTTCTTTGGCCAAAGACAAAACCTTGAACGATGTATTATCCTCAAATCCGTCCAGTTTTTGCAGAGTGTTAAAAGAAGCCATTACTGCTTATTCATTTTATCCATTTATTGTTAATACTAAACTTAAATAGTGCCTTTCTCGGTATCCAAGGACGCTTTATAATAAACACTGCACAGAATGCCATTCCATTCAACACCCAATCAATGTGTACAGTGTATTCACAACCAGGAAACGACAGGCCACATAAACGACTGAATTCACCCTGGATAGAGCCAATCCATATCTGGGTATACACACGTACATTCATTTACTTACTTACTTATAGGAAATACTGTTGCCTTGAAGTGTGCACCCATGACCCCGCTGTTGCTAATTCACCAGTTGTCTTTCCTTAGACCACCTTTGAGATGTACTTCCCACTGTTTACTGAGAAAACACCCTGAAGCACCTACCACTTTTGGAGATTCTGTGATCCAGTTGTTAGTCCTTTAAAATGTGGTCTTTGGTAGAGTTGCTCAGATTCTCTCACTTGATTATTTTTCCTACTTACACATCAATTTCAAGAACTGATTCTTCACTTTTTGCTTAATATATCCCACCCTTTGACAGGTGTCACTTAATCGAATTACCTGTCTGTGTTTTTTTAAGTCTTTGACTATTAAAATGAGGCTTGTTTAAAAAGATAGAAGGAAAATGAATGTAAAAAATAAAATGGAATACAGTCACAGAGATAACAAAAGAGAACGATAACACATTAGTTGTGTGCCCGTTGAAATGAACTGGCAAGGAATCTTTTAGCCCAGAGGCATTTCCATGTGTGCGTTTTGTCTTAGAATGCTTTGATTTACGGTGTTGTTACGGTAATGTGCTCAGTTTATTTGTTCATTATTTTACTCTGGGATTATGTGATTGAATAAATATTTTGTCATGAATACAGAACTTTCTGAGTTGATATAATTTGATATATTCTGAGTACATGAATTTGAATCAGTGTTGGTGTAAAGTTCATGTTCATTGTTAACTCATGTGTTGTGTGTTTTAACAGAATAATTCAGCAGTTAGTAAATGGAATCATCGCACCAACAGCTATGCCAAATATGGGCATGGGACCATGGTATGAAAATACAAGGTTTAAACATTTCATTATTCTAAGTGTTAATCTTTACTGTAGAGTCTTTCTAATTAAATATGGCTGTGTTGTGGGTGATGAATTTTATATTGATCTTTTATAGGGGAATGCTACATTCAAATCCAATGGACTACGCTTGGGGGGCCAACGGATTAGATGCTATTATAACACAGGTATGAACTCTCTGTAAAGAAATAATTCAACGTATTCTATCACCACGATATCGACTAAAGCATATTGACTGTTCAGTATTTTTGCACCTCTTTTGCAGTTATTGAATCAGTTTGAAAATACGGGTCCGCCTCCTGCAGACAGAGAAAAAATTAAAAGCCTTCCAACAGTTCAGATCACAGAGGAGCACGTGGGTGAGTGCCACACCAGCGGTCTTTATGGGCATTGCCCTGTGTGAGAATATATTGATACTGCTGGCTCACTTTAGTCAAATAAGTAACAAACTGGACTAATTGTTACCTAGACCTTTTTCTAAAATCACCTGCTACTGTTCTTCTTTAAAAAAACGAGAGCTGTGTGAACATGGTGCATGGTCATGATTGTATAATGCTGTTTTAACTGTGAACACATCACAAGCTGGTTGGGTTGGTTACCGCAGCAAACCCTCAGGTCAAATTTCCATGCAGTTTTACCTGCATTTACCTGACCTTTTATGAGGCTTTAAGTATTAAGAAAGGCTTTGAAATCCCACAGTGATGTAATTAGAGAGAAGTTGTCCAAGAACACAAGACAAATCACAGGACATTTTGAGATATTTTTGCAGTTGTAGGGCTGGGCAGCTCTCGTCCTGGAGGACCGACGTCCAGCACAGTTTGTTAGCTGACCCATTCAAAACACACAGAGTAAAGCTAGCAATGAACAGTAGCATTGAATCAGCACCCTGCTCTGTTGAAAGTATAATGCGAGATTCACACGAAAGAGGCCCTGAATATTATGTAATACTCTTGATAGGACGAAGCAATCTGAATGCAAGCACAAGGTGCGCCTCAGTATATGGAGCTTCGAACAAGCCAGGATGCCCCTGCTTTGGAAAAATGAGTTAGGTGCAGGGCAGCCGTAGTGACGTTTACCCTTTTGGGTGCATAGCTCTATAACCCTTCACTCATTCGACTTCTCTTCAGGATGGTGGTGTACGGTATTGAGCAGTGCATCTTTATGGTGTGAACCTGTTGCGTCACCTATTTGTCAAAGCAGCGTCAGAGTGTATTTAGGAAATAATATGTGGGGTTTGTTTTGTTCAGACTGCTCCATCCTAATGGGAGTTACATAAGAATAGTCAAGGCCTCTTTTGAGTGAATCTCCTTGTATAAACTTGTGTGTGTGAACTTTTATACTGAAGTAGAGACTGGAGAAAGTCCTTAAAGGCTAAGCACCAGTGATATGAAAGTGTCAAACAAATAAATACAGTGGAGTTTGAGTTCCTAACTTGTGTTTATTGATCGTCAGAAAACATGTTATTTCTTACTAATTCAAGGAATAAGGTTTAAAAGACCGTCACAATTTTCATTTTAATTCATACTTATATCTGTCAGTAACTACAATAATGTGAAATATTCATGGAGGTCCATTAAGTGGTGCTTAGCCTTTAAACAGTAACATCCCTTGCAGTAATGAGAAAGAAGCTACAGGTGAGATATTAAGTCAAGCCGTCTTCTTCATTCCATTGTTGAGGGTCCAGGATATTAAAACAGGGCTGTGTTTAAGAATCATTTTATGCCTTTGTAAGATGTCGTGGTGTGTGTGGTATGCTTAGGAGGGTGCTATCGTTCCAGCCTTATATATGCATTAATATGCATTAACCATAATGTTTCACTTCTTTTTGATAGTTTTGGTCTGAAGAATGCACAATAACAGTCCAAATATTGGACACATGGAGGAAGAAGTGTTCTCTGTTTTTACTTACGATAAAAAATGTAATGTTGGACTTTATTGATTTTGGCCACGAGAGGCAGCAGAAGTCCATAACAGAATAATTCAACAATACGAAAGCATCAGCACTCCTTAAATTCCTGTCAGTAATGACCATTAAGACAACACACATGACGAACTTAAATAAATGTCAGTCTCAACTTATCTGAAATAAATCTGTATTCGTAAATCAATTTTAGATTAGGTTAAGATTAACATTAGAATGTGGCCCTGTGGCCGACATGGCGTTAAATACAAACTATGTTCTTACAGTTTTTCTCATTTTATTAATTGTTAGAGTGTAAAACCTATTAACTCTTAAGGCTTTCAAAATATAACATTCTCCACAGATGTCTGTGAATCCGATTACAGAAGGCACCTGACAGAAGAGACGTGTTTGATTGACAGTGTTAATGATGGCCTTTTATTCGAGTTTGTCTGACATGTCTTTGATTCTGCTGTTACTGATCATGATGTATTCTTATTTCTCAGACTGAATTTCAGATGGCTCCTTCATATATAGTGACCATTACATGTGTAAGTGATTTTTGCCTGTCTCCCTACTGGGTTTATTTGGAGCCATTTGAGATCCAGCCTGGGTCTTTCTTTGCTGTGGGCTTTCAGTTAACCTAGTCATGGGATGTGACTGGGCTAATTAGCTTGGGTTGATCTGTTGATGCTGAGTAGTAAATTAAATCAAATGCAAGGTTAAAGGGCTACATTTGCAGTCACAGATTCAGCTTAGAAAATAAATGTTTTTTCCCTCCCCGTTCTTTCCCCGTGTGGTGCCAGGTGCTGGTTTAGAATGTCCTGTGTGTAAAGAAGACTACAGTGTGGGAGAGAGTGTTAGGCAACTTCCATGCAATCACCTCTTTCATAATGATTGTATAGTGCCCTGGCTGGAACAGGTAACACTCTTGAGCTTCTGCTTGCTGGTTTACTTTCTTTTCCGTTCTTATCAACAATGACTAGTTGCTCTGAGACACTGTATTTTTTATGGATGTGGTATTCATTAGTCGCCAGTATATTTTCTGAATGTTTATGAACACTCAGCGCTGCCATTCATTTGTTTTGCTTATAGACAAATCACTTACTGAATTTCACAGTTGACTTGGGAGATAATGTTGATATTCACAAATGATTATAATCTGCAGATTAACTGTGATACAGATGGATAAAGTACAACTTCTGAAATGTACACAGCTTTTGGCCATAGCTTGTCATGGGCTGCGTCCCAAACCACACTCTAATTCACACTCTACATGAATGCACTTTGAGTACATTCATAAATACTATTTGGTGTTTTAGTATGTGGTTTAAAACACAGCTAAAAAGTTGAGGAAAGAGCCAAAAGCTCATCTAGTCAAAGCACTGCTAGTGTGTGGCTGAAAATGAAAAGTAAAATGTATTTGAGATTTCTTACCAGCCCGAGATGTGCAGTTTCAGCCTAAAAACCTAATCCTCTAACACTCCTGAAGCCTGCTAACTGTGGTGCTTGGAACTTTGTTTAGCTAATGGCTACGTTCAGATATTTATGTCAAAACAATTACATTGAAATACATCCTTCAGTGTATTTCTATGTTCATAAGAAACACACATTTTAGTGTGTGTTATGTGGAAATGTAGAATTTTCAAATGGTGGGATTTTACCATTTAAAAAGTATATTTAATATTTAGAAAAAACAGTAATCATCCTTGTCTTCTTGTAGTTGCTACTTAACATGGCCCATTTTTAGCACAGTGACCCCTACCTATGTCATATACCTGATTAAGCTGGATCTGTATACAGTGGGACCTCTACCTACGAACTTGATTCGTTCCGTGACCCGGTTCGTTTCTCGAGTCAATTTTCCCCATTTAAAATAATGGAAAAGCAATTAATGCGTTCCAGCCCCCACCCCGAGAGTCACCCTTTGTGCACTGATATATGTTTACAACACTCTCAAATTAGTAAAAAAATACATGTAGCGTTACTAAAAATAAAAGAGAAATACAGTGGTAACAGTAATAAAAAAGAAATAATAAAGTTGTAAGTGGTTACACATCGCTACCTTGAAGACGTGACGACTGGCTGGAGGAGTAACACAGGCACTGGCTGTATGACGGGAGGTGGGGGTGGGTGGAATAACAGAGTGTAGGCGGTGAATGTGGGGAGACGAAGCGTAGATGCGGCTTAACTTAGCACGAATTTCGATGTCTGCTATTTACACTAATGCTAAATTGCTAAAGCTACAATGTGCTAATCTTAAACGCTCACTCAAGTCTGGGCGCTGGGAGACTCGCCTATTGGGGTCAGTGGCCACTTCCAGCCGCTGGCTTGGTGGAGACTCGGGTTCGTTTCTAGAGTCGTGGTTCGTAGGTGGAGGCAAAAAATATTCAAACGCCCGGTTCGTATCTTGAAAAGTTCGTTAGTAGAAGTTCCACTGTATATCCATTTTTCTTTATTGGTATTGTTTATTTATTTATTATTTTACGCAGAATAGTCCTGCTGCTTTCAAAACAAGAAACTCCTGGGGCCTAGGGGAGCCCCCTGGGGAACGCCATAATTCATTCTTCTGTTCTGCAGTCTGGGAGGCTCTTAGGGGCACATTTTTGGTTGCTACAAAAGACTTAGGATTTATGAAGGAGCATAAACTAAACAATAAACTAACATTAATGCATGAAATCCCACCAATTCGTATAGTTTTTTGCAATATTTGATATCGTATATAACCCCAAGTCCAATAGGAGAATGAATATGTACAGACAGCTAACACATTGTGTTATGAAGGTAACACATAGTGCTTCACCGGTTCTTGCACAACACTTAGCCTGCCATGTAATATTTATTTGTGGCTGTTTTTATTATTATTATTATTGTATTATTGTATTATTTATTAATGAATATGTTCTGCTTACATTGTTCATGTTTAGGAATACTCTTATAAAGATATCGGCATGTTAGTCAGCAAACAGCATCTGATCAGGTGACTCACGTGGACCCGACCATGTTTCTCTTTCCCTCAGCACGACACATGTCCAGTATGCAGGAAGAGTCTGAGCGGGCAGAACACAGCTACAGATCCTCCGGGCTTATCAGGAATGAACTTCTCGCCTTCCTCATCATCCTCTTCCTCCTCCAATTCCCCCAGCAACGAGAATGCTGCCAACAACTCCTAAAAAAACCCACAAAACAAAACCCTCAGTCCTCCCAACATGCGCGTGCACACACACTCACACACACACTCTCACACAACATTCATCAAACACATCGTCATCTCAGTCTGACCGTGCTAGTGTGGCCAAACAGCATAATTCAGAACCTCCTAAAGCTTGAATCCCCCTCCTCACACACGGTCCTCCCTCTTCAAAATCTCTTGGTAACGCAGCAGCCGCTCTGAAGAAGTGGGGAAAGTTCTAGAAATTAGTTTGGGCAGTCTTTCAGTTGGTGGAATTGAATCCTAGCAGGGGGCCCAAGCAGAAACCCGACTATGGTCATCCCGATTGCTCCCTTTAAGGCCAGCACCACAGCAGCGCCCTCTGGTGGCAAGCCAGAGACGCATTATCATCATCATCCTCATCATCCCCTTCATCTGACCTGACCAGGAAAAGCGCCAAAGGATATTCTCGATATCTAACCAGAGGAGGGAAGAGCAACAAATACCACTTTCAATTGTATACTTTCATCTAAACTTTGCTTTTTATCATTGAACTGGAGAATGATCATTCCTCATGATTTGTGTTGTTCTTTTCTTTTTAAAAAGCATGGAGGGCAGTAGCTGTCCAGACGTGGTGATTTTAATTTAAAAAACAAAATGTGGGGTTTAAAATAAGAAAAAAATTGGAGGAAATTAGAAAGTGAGGAACGTTCACAGAACTCTTCCAGAGTCTCACCTACACCCACTCCCACAGCCGGCCAATTACTGACTGGATTCGAATGGCATTTTAACCGAGACTCTTACGACCCAAAAAAAGGGGAGACACAAACACACACACACACACACACACACACACACACAACTAGAACCTTTTTCTTACATTGTGTTTTTATGATATGATTTTGATTGCTTTTTTAAATTCATATATCAGTGGCTGAGGTACACTGTATGTGAACACACATATTTATTAAGATACAAATAATGAATAAAATAAGAACTAGATCAGTAAACAGCCAACTGATAATGAGAACATCTCAAAATGGAAGGGTTGCTTTCATCTCTGTACTTTGTATTTATTTGCACTTTTTTTCACAATTAGAACTGAACAAAGAAAAGGGCGATGGAGCGAGTGCTCCGTTAAGCAGCTGATTTTTTTTTTTTTTTAAAGATTTCCTATTAAATATATAGTTCATCCAATATTTTATTTTAAAACTCAGAACTACACATTGGAACAATTTGTGGTGTTTTCCCTTCATCCTCAAAATACAGCCCCACGATATATATTTTTTAAAATTAATTTGATTGTTTTTCCCCTCCATTTCCTACACGTATTCAATGACTCTCGGTTTTTTTTTTTTTTAACTTATTCTAAGTTAAAAGATTTGTTTTTGTAAATCATAATAAAGTGAAACAAGAATGTACTGCTTCTGATCATGAAATATTTTCAGCAACTCACGGTATTTTTTTTGTTTTTTTCCCCCTTTTCATAAACTTACACTTGTATTAAGCCATGTTGAGTTCCTCTAATTTTATAACTAGTCGCAAATTATGTTGTTAATAACTTGGGGAGCGGGGGGGACGACTACTGACGTGCAGACTGACCAATTAAATGTTTACAGAGAAGGTTATCGACCAATAACGGTAGCTCTACAGTCAGACCGTCCAATCAGAAGATTTTAGACTACTTCACCACGCCCCCTTCTCACTCAAGCGAACCAATCGGAGTAGGGGAGGGCGGGACTAGTTTGTGAACAAAACTTCTCGAAGTTCTATGTAAGGTCTAGAAAAACAAAATCCCGGACGTTTGTGAAATTCTGCCCGGACATTTTTTTTAAGTCTTAAAAAGAGGACATGTCCGGGTAAAAGAGGACGTCTGGTCACCCTAATATATATAAAATTAGAAAAATATATACAAATTAGTGTAATTAAAATTTAGTAACACTGACACAGTAGGTGCAAACAAAAAAGACAAAAATTTAGCGTTAGTCTCGCACAGAATTTCCCTTAACCACTGGTCTTTTACGCTTCACATTTTGATGTCTAAAAAGGAGAGACTTAAATGATGGATCCCTTCAGTGAGCCGTGGAAGTTATATTTAATTTTTTTTAGCTTCTAAATAAAACACACATGACGTTACTTTTGAATCAGCCTTTAAACTTCCCCCTTCAGTTATTCACTCAATGGTGTTTAAGAAAATGCTCCACAAAGGCTGCTGCTGAAGATTTTGCGTCAGTGACACTGTCCTCTTTCAGTGATACAGGAGATGCTTGTGCACCATGTGGGCGGAGCTTAGTATTCGAAACAAGTGCACAAGTATTGACCAAATATACTGGAGTCAAAACCTTTGTCATTGTTTTGATTACAGTTTGAGACGAGTGCCACGGAGTCGGTGTTTAATGTGGTACAGTAACAGCCACAAACCCAATGGAATCTAAGATATTTGTATTTTTGCATCCACTTATGACTCCACTTGTGAATTTGGTAGATTTCTTCTTATCACCTCTGGGTGTGTGTGAGTGGATGAGAAAAAACAGTAATCATCCTTGTCTTCTTGTAGTTGCTACTAAACATGCCCCATTTTTAGCACAGTGACCCCTACCTATGTCATATACCTGATTAAGCTGGATCTGTATATATCCATTTTTCTTTATTGTTATTGTTTATTTATTTGTTATTTTACACAGAAGAGTCCTGCTGCTTTCAAAACAAGAAACTCCTGGGTCCTAGTGGAGCCCCCTGGGGAACGCCATAATTCATTCTTCTGTTCTGCAGTCTGGGAGGCTCTTAAGCCAAACGGGACCTGTAGCGAGCAGCGACAGGAGATTATCCGCCTCATTATCCCATTACATTTTGTAGCGTGTGATAACGGAATTTCCTCGGAGCACCGAAACTTCAGTTCCTCGTTGGCTGATCACAGCTGTGGGACTGGCATGCTGTTTTAAAGCTGAAGGGACAAGAGGCAGGTGTGGGTACACTGTCAAAGTAGAGTTAAGGCACATTCCCACCCAAACAAAAGCTCCTGAAGGTTGAACGTACTTGGCTTGGATGCATAGTTCTAGGAAAACTATTACTCCACAGACTTTCCTTTTATATGTTCTTGCCATTGCATTTCTCACATGGCCTAGACATGATGGAGGTCATAAATTCCAGACCTTTGTTCCAGGTTCCAGGCCTGGATTTTAAAATGGCTGGCTGATATGACTACAGCTATAACTGGTCAGGTATAGTGTCATACTGACCGGCCATTGTAAAATCCCGGCCTGGAACCTGGACTAAATGCACAGCTATGATGACCTCTGATGTATAGCACAGGTTTCAACAACCGTCCAACGACCAGGTGCTGGTACTTCTAGAGATAAAGACTGACAGACCTCTAGACAGTCTTTCATATTTTATCCTTTCAATCATCTGGTTCCACTCCTGGAGGGCTTCACAACCCATGGTTGTAGCAAGATTGTTGCATCCATCTTGGGCACCACGATCAGAGATGTGTTTGAGAACCTCTTGTAGTCTTGCAACAGGCTGTACTTGATAGGATTTGGGTTCCACAGTCTTTTGCTCTCCCACACTTGTAAATGGCTTCGCTCTTAAAAAAAGAACACAGCTGTACATCGAGGCAAACTAGCGTCACCCTTTATAAGGTTACTTGTGAACAGCCCTCCTCTTCCTTCTTCTCACTCAGCTTTCTTTATTTTACTCATGATCTTGTGCGTCTGGCTCCTCTCCAAGATCAATCAGAATCTGGCTCTTTTCTTGGAACTCTGCCTTTTATGCAAATGAAGCCCAAAGCATCATACTTCTGTGTGTCATACCAGGAAGTCTGTACTGGCGGTCTGACACTGCAGAGTGAGAGAGGGAACGAGAGAGAGAGAGTGTGAGGGAGAGTGTCAACAGCTGAAGGTAGGAAGCGCAGACTTAAGTGGGCGCTGTGACAGCATGCTGACCCTTTTAAGCAGCAAAAGGCGACCACACTCTTCGGCACATGGACACGACTCTCTGGACCACTGGGATTGGACAACCTTTCAGTGTCATTGACAAACGGCGACTCTTTCAAGGTATGCTTGGCCCCCTGGTGTTGCAACAGAAGCTTTAGAGATGACTAGGAGGAAGTTGATGGGTCTGACCACAAGTGGCCAGAACCCAGAATGACAACCAGTAGATTTTAAAAATCACACATTGCAAACTAAAGGTGACAAATGTGTTCAGAGAAGGACTTCTGGTGCATCAAAGTGCTAATCCTTTTTAAATAGAAAAACTACTTCAAGTTCCCCGAGTAAGATTTGTTTAGAGAATTACCAACCACTGGCAAAGTCTGCAATAAAACCAGAGAGATTTAAATTTTCTTGAAGGTTTATTTAACTGACAAATGCACAAAGAAATGATTTCCAATGTTTTATAAATAAAAACTTATTTTAAATTTGATGCCAACCACACACGCCAAATTTGCGACAGGGGCAAAACCAGTGACCTTTGAGCCCTCAGATGGCAATGCATAAGGAACGGCCATGCTACAGTTAAAAAAATACAGCCACATGGGCATGGGAGGACTTAAAAACTAAAAATAAAACACTATTATTCAAGGATTCTTTGCAGAACTGTGAACAAGTTCTTTGGGTCTCATCTCAGATGGTCCAAAAAACAATAGAAATATGTACGGTCAGAGGAGCCCATTGTTTAAATTGTTTCATGAAAATTAAATGGAAGGGACTATGCTGACTGCTATCAGCAATTGGTGCAAAAAAGCCAACAACTCTCATTGTTTGGGGACCAGGGAATGGGTGACCTGCACATGGTAGAAGTTTCCATTGACGTGGAAGAATGTGGGTTTTAGGGAGATCTATTCTGCCATCGAGACAAGATCTTTTCCTGGGGAGTCCATGGTTATTTCAGCAAGGCAGTGCCAATCAGGTTGTTCTGAAATCTATTTTTTTTGTGTGTGTGTGCTTTTATCATTCATTAGGTCCACTTATTCAGTTCAGGGTTGTGGTGTTCTTTTTTTAAATTTAAAGTGGAATAACAAAATGATTCTAGAACACCTTGTCTATGAAGGTCTTATATTTTGCATTATTTCACTGCCATTAGAGGTATTTTACAGTAAACAATTTAGCTTTCACACCATTTCCAAAAAAAATAAAAAATTACAACAAAATGGCCCTACAAAAACCATCCATTGCAGCGTTCTTTAGGTAACCAGAAGTACTTAACCCATGGAAAATGTCAAGCATATAAAGTAAACCTGAATGGATTTTTTTCAAATGTGCACTTGAGATGTGTCATAAGTCCTTTTATAGGGTTCTTTACCATCAAACCTGATACACAAACAAATACAAGCCACATTTCCAGAAATGTTGGCACATTTTGTAAAAGAAAAATCTGTGATTTGTTAATTCTCTTGAAATTAATAAATAGGTTTTTATTTTACAAGCTTACTCTGATTTTGCAAAATTATTAGATAGAAAATGTTATCATTTGGCAATATAGCATACTGAGATCTGTCTTCAATTCTGTAATTATTAATAAACAATAATTCATTAGATGAAATTGCAACACTGGTTGAGAGGACCAATTTTTTATTTTATTTATTTTTTGCAGGTCACTTTAGGAGTGTCTGTTCAGATTAATTTTAAATATAGATCATATTTAAAATATAACCTAAATGTGACCTGGAATTAGGGACACTTTTATTTGAACGTGCCCAGTGTGAAAATAGGTAAATTTAATTTTAAATTAGCAGCCATTTTGGCCATAGCTCCAGTGATAGCTACATGCCGTTTTTGAGCAAAAAAAAAAGCAGGAAAATATATTTGTTTCATTTAAAGATTCTACTTTTATGAAAGGTCAGTTTCAGCTATGATAGGTTTATATTGGTTATCTATTTAAAGAATTAGCAACAACGGCTAACTAGCTATCACTAGCTGGCTTCCTAAACTTTCCATTCCACTTCAAGTAAAGTTGACCACTTTATTCGAAAAAATAAGGTAAAACAGTCAATAGACGGTTGAAACGCCTTATTTTGCCAGAGTAACATTTAAGGTGGAAGGGAAACTTCGAATGACCGTTTTTGTCCCTCCGTGGTTTGTTGTTGTAACAGGTCGGTCGACTAAATGTGAGGTAAATATGTGCTATACAGTTTTGATAAAACTCCATCCAGATCCCTGCAGATGTTAGTAAATTAACCACAACCAAATCTGCCAAGTTTGTTAAGCTGTGGTCATTAAATATTTAAGGCTTGAAAGTTTTACATTTGTGGGGATACGTTGATATGTTTGTTTTACATTCCCATAGGAACAGAGATTGACCGCAGTTCCTCAGTCTTTTCAGGTCCCGGGTCAGTGGGTGTAGAGCTGTTTCTCCGCCGCTGGGGGGCGGTAAACTTTCAGTGTCTGTGACTGTACTGAAATTGTCATTGAGTTCACCCTCCGTTTCAATGACGACAAAACGACACTGCGATTTGTGTCCTTCTGCTGATAAGAGGAAAACTACTGGTCTCCAGCAGCGCTGCTGCTTCAGTCCTGGTCCAACGCAGGTGGAGTGTAGTGTGGTAATGTGGCTAAGTGTTAGAGGGAAACATCAGAACTAAAATAGATTTAATGAGGTAAAACAGGCACAAAAGTTGGGAGAAAATGTGTCTCTCTTTTCCTCATCTTTTCACTCCCTAAATCGCTTCAACCCCTCCATTTATCTCTTTTCTCTGACCTTCTTTAACCTTATTCTTCTTTAAAATTATTCCCCTCTTTCTCCTTCTGCATCTGTTGCTCTCTCACTTGCTTCCCTCATTTTTCTGTCTTTCTTTCATCCCTCCTTCCTCCATCTCCTCCATGCTTGTCTTCATTTCTGTTTAATTTACTCTTGCTTCCTGTTTCTTTCACTCTGTCCTTTCCCCTCCTCCTTTTCTCCCTCCCTCCTGCTCTCTCTCTCTCTCTCTCTCTCTCTCTCTCTAGGTAATCTCCCCCCTCCTTTCCTGTATGGAGCACACTGAGCTCTCCTCCTCCTCCTCTGAAGCCGTCATGCAGAAGAGAGTCGCAGCCGGCTCCTGCAGCCGCGTGGACGAGTCGTCCAGCCACGCCGCCGCGGAGGAGGCGGAGGAGGGCGAGGGAGAGGCTAAGCTCCAGCCCACCAGGCTCAGACGAGGAGGAGGGGGAGGAGGAAGTGGAGGAAGCATCCGAATGAAAAACTTCAGTGCTGCAGAGAGGAAGGAGCAGCCGGCAAAAGCTGCGGATGCTCCGGGACAAAAAGACACAGACGAAGGCGGAGGGGGAGGAGGAAAAGGAGGAGGACAAAGCGGAGCAGGAGGAGGAAGGACAACAACTTCATCCGTGATGCCGGAAACACCGGCTGAGGCACAGTCCGGCACCAAGTGCAACAAGAACGGTGAGTGCCGGCGGGACTCAGGGGCCAGCAGTCTGCGCTCCATCATGTCCAGACAGGACGGTGGTCCCAGACGAGGCGCGCGTAACTCCACGGCCAGCACGGATGACCCGGACAAAAGGGACCAGCTGGACAAGAGGGACCCCCGGGTGTCCTTCTCCAACGCTTCTAGCCGCAAGGCATCCTCGGTGACCCATGGAGGCCAGCAACCCCGCAACTCTGTCACTTTCCTGAAGTCTGAGGATGGACCGCAGGCAGCGGCAGGTAGCGAGGATGGCGAGGCACGAGGAAGCCAGGCCAGCTTCATGCAGAGGCAGTTTAGCAGCATGCTGCAGCCGGGCGTCAACAAGTTCTCCCTACGCATGTACGGCAGCCAGAAGGCTGTGGAAAGGGAACAGGAGCGGGTCAAGAGTGCAGGGAACTGGATCATTCACCCTTACAGCGACTTCAGGTAAGGACGGGTTTGGTGGGTCAACCCAAGCCTCGTGATCGACCGTTAGGTTTGTGCTACATACAGAATATGGTCAGAAATACAGTCAAAGCTTGTATATATTTACGAGGGATAGATGGCATTCAAGCATGAGGATCTAGGCTACGTCAGGCACTGACCACACACACTCCTCCCACTCATCCCAAAAGAACTTCTCATTTCATGCTTTTCCAAGGAGTTTATACAAACTGTTGGCTCAATGTGTCCAAACATATGGACCGGGCATTATCAGCTGAACCGAAGCGGGAAAAAAACGTGGCAGTTTTTGTGGTGTTCGCACAACTGTCTGACACAGCTGGGTGGCTGGTGTCGTTACACACTTCAGTGTCTCTGCTAGATTGAGGTTGATCCACCGTCCAAATGACATCTGGCTAGAAACTGACTGCTGATGACAGGCTACATTTTCTCGTGGTGCAATGATGTTATCTTTAGCAATTCCAACAAAGTTGGAACAACAAACAATAATAAACACTGTACAGTAACAAACACCAGACTGGCTTTGAGTAGCAAGGCAATAGATAGTAGAAATGGGGTGTCACTGACAGGAGATGGAGGGTAACACACAACTCTGATGTCCACGGCACTGGTTCAAGTTCAAGACTCAAGTTTATCCTCTTGAAGAAAGGATGTAGTGGTAGTGACTGTTCTCTTTTCGTCAAAGCTGAGACGGTAAGAATTGCCTCATGAAATGCTCCTATTTAAACGAATTGGAAACAACCTATGTTTGAACCTTTGAAGGTTTGAGATCGCATTAATCTCCAGTGGCTGGGAACCTTCATCGATCAGCCCCTGGATCTTGGGATGGCAGCAATAGCGAGATGTTTTTAGAGTCTGAGTGGCTTCGGGATTGACTCTGAAACTCAGCCGTGAGGTTAATTATAGGGGCAAGTTTGGGTATTTGATTCTCAGTCTCAGCATCAAGGACAGTGCAAAATGCAGCAACGCTGAAAGCCAACAACAGCCACGATACCATTGTCAGAATTATGTGGCAAAGGTTCAAGAAGTTGTCAGCGGATTTAAGGTTTTTGGCCGACGCACAGCATTCATTCAATCCTGAGTCTAAATAGCCATTATGTTCAAGTTACATACTGTTCAGGAAGCAATTCTGGGGAGATTAGATATGAAGAAACCCACGCAGACACAGGGAGAACACACCACACTCCTCACAGACAGTCACCCGGAGGAAACCCATGCGGACACGGAGAACACACCACACCACTCACAGACAGTCACCCGGAGGAAACCCACGCAGACACAGGGAGAACACACCACACTCCTCACAGACAGTCACTCGGAGGAAACCCACGCAGACACAGGGAGAACACACCACACTCCTCACAGACAGTCACCAGGAGGAAACCCACACAGACACAGGGAGAACACACCACACTCCTCACAGACAGTCACCCGGAGGAAACCCACGCAGACACAGGGAGAACACACCACACTCCTCACAGACAGTCACTCGGAGGAAACCCACGCAGACACAGGGAGAACACACCACACTCCTCACAGACAGTCACCAGGAGGAAACCCACACAGACACAGGGAGAACACACCACACTCCTCAACAGACAGTCACTCGGAGGAAACCCACGCAGACACAGGGAGAACACACCACACTCCTCACAGACAGTCACCAGGAGGAAACCCACGCAGACACAGGGAGAACACACCACACTCCTCACAGACAGTCACCCGGAGGAAACCCACGCAGACACAGGGAGAACACACCACACTCCTCACAGACAGTCACCAGGAGGAAACCCACGCAGACACAGGGAGAACACACCACACTCCTCACAGACAGTCACCCAGAGGAAATCCACGCAGACACAGGGAGAACACACCACACTCCTCACAGACAGTCACCAGGAGGAAACCCACACTGACACAGGGAGAACACACCACACTCCTCACAGACAGTCACCTGGAGCAGGAATCGAACCCACAACCTCCAGGTCCCTGGAGCTGTGTGACTGAGATTAGATATTCCACTGTGGGAAAGGAGTGGAAAAAAATTAAAGAGAACTAAGACAGGATTTTCCAAAACATATAAACATGTATATCGTCCAGTACAACACCAGAATGTGACATTGTCAAGAAGCTGTTACTGAGAAAAGGAAACAGACACAACAGGTGAACATTTACCAATCAAGACAGCCGTGTTCTCTCTGGAGGCGTTAACATTTTTAGCTGCTTGAATGTTCAATATGCTTCTGGGGTACATATTTTTAGGTGTATTTAGGGTGTCAGACTGTCGGTCGTTTGTGGTTGTTGTCATGAACACGTCGCAGTGTTAGGTTGCTTGTGATGGGTGTAACTCGTTAGGCGCTAAAGGTTCCGGTTTAAAACGTGAAGACATTGGATGCATCCCTTTTGTGTACTACACAAAAATACCATAGACATTAAAGGTGTACGTTCTGCAGGCTAGGAGAAAAAATATGACATACTACATCGTTTCTTACTAACAGGACGTAATGACCTGTTGCTATGATGAGACACATCATAATAAACTGCAGCTGCAATGTTGTAAGCCATTTTCCCACACTGCGTAGTGCACAGCAAAAACCCATTTATCTAAGCTTCCTGTTCCTATGTGTAACGTTTAGTGCACTGTCTGAGTGTAGTAGTATTAGTTAATTAATTAATAATTTAATTATTAATTTTCGATAAGTGAGAAGCTCCTCTCTTCCCGTTTCCCAGTGTCCAACATTACCATGCTTAAAAATTGACTGGTCCTATCAATATCCAATTTCTTCGTATACGCAACATTCACAATTCTAACGATAATATGTACTTAAACACTAGTTAGAATCATTCATTCAATCATTATCTGTAACCCTTATACAGTTCAGGGTCACGGTGGGTCCAGAGCCTACCTCGAATCATTGGGCGCAAATCACTGGGAGATCACCCCACACTCCTCACAGACAGTCACCCGGAGGAAACCCACGCAGACACAGGGAGAACACACCATCTCCTCACAGACAGTCACCCGGAGGAAACCCACGCAGACACAGGGAGAACACACCAACTCCTCACAGACAGTCACCTGGAGGAAACCCACACAGACACAGGGAGAACACACCAACTCCTCACAGACAGTCACCTGGAGGAAACCCACGCAGACACAGGGAAAACACACCATCTCCTCACAGACTGTCACCTGGAGGAAACCCATGCAGACACAGGGAGAACACACCAACTCCTTACAGACAGTCACCCGGAGGAAACCCACGCAGACACAGGTAGAACACACCAACTCCTCACAGACAGTCACCTGGAGGAAACCCACTCAGACACAGGGAGAACACACCACACTCCTCACACACCACACAGTCACCCACAACCGAACCCACAACCTCCAGGTCTCTGGAGCTGTGTGACTGCGACACTACCTGCTGCGCCACCGTGCCGCCCATACTTAGAATCAGTTTCTTTTAATTAATTTAATTGCTAATGTTGAAACGTCAGCTTTTGCTAGTTAAAAATAACACATTTCCAAATTGTAGTTTTGATATAAAACTGCTCCATCTTTGAACACTACTTCTCAGGTCGAAGGACTGAGCACCCAGAACCGAACACTGAGTTAGGTTCAGTGGTAACACCATAGGTGAGAGATGTGAGAGACCAATAAGAGTCATTGGGCAAGAATCCTAACACTATGTTGACCTACCTGTAGCCTTGTAAGTCGCTCTGGGTAAGAGCGTCTGCCAAAATGCCATAAATGTAAATATTCAAAATTACAACCAACTTCTAAGACTGAACTTCGGAAGTCTGCTCAAAATGGCCGCCGCGAGCAAGGCAAGGGCAGGCAACTCTTGACCTAAGGGCTGTTCTAAATGTTCTAGGACTTTTGCACAGGTTCCTGTGGGACAGTAGACTATCACAGCCCTTCGTAGCGTTGACTTTAGAAAGGACTGTTGCTTTAATGGCCGTTTGTGTTTGAGTTGGTGATGAGAGGAGGGGCGTTTGCTGTTGTGCTCTCGAGACACGTTGTTATCATGTGCGTCACAGCAGCCCAAGTTCCGCGCAGCTGATGGAAATGTACTAGCCGTTCCCGTAGCGCGCTCATGTGTCAGCTTCTGTGACGTATTCTCCCGGTAACCGGGTGTCTATATGGTGCAACACTGCGGGAAAAAAAAGTGAGGCGCTTTTTTCTTTTCTTTTCTTTTCTTTTTTCCTAACAATACATCAGCCCGCCCACTGCGAGCTCGACGTCACTAAGGTGTGTTAGATAATCCGAAGCGTCGCAGTCCAAAAACGCGGTCACGAGCCCCGTCAGCGCGAGTTATGAGTCAGCAGCGCGCGCTGCCGTGACCTTGAGCTTTCCCCCCTCCGTTCATCTCCTGCGGAGAGGGCGAGCTGCAGGAGGATGCCACCACATTTTTAAAATTCTACATCAGTACACTCTTAGATTCCCAGGCTGTCATTCAGAGGGAGGGAGTGAGAGGAGCCAGACGTCTGAACCCTTTAATACCCCTCAAAGCTTCCAAACCTAAAAGAAAGTTATTGCCCAGACTTCTTCATTCAAATGTGTTGCTGAGGTTTTCTTTCATAATGAAGGTCCACCACGTGTCCAAAGTATTGGCCAACACCCCTCAGTTAGGAGAGTTCACATTAACTTGGGAAGTTGAAGCCCACACGCAGTGAAATAAATAAACCCTGTCTGTCTGAAATCATGGGAATTAAAATGAGTCGTTCCCGTTTTGTTCTGCATCTGACATCGAGTGGAATAGTCCCACCTCCTTGTCATTTATGTGAGAGCAAAAGAAAAAAGAAAAACAAAAGCAGGGTGAAAACAATAGTTTCAAAACCTATATATCATTCTTAGCTCTAAGTGTAAATATTACAATACACTTTCTGTGTTAATGCCTGGACAAATTCTGTTATACAACTTTACAAACCTCTAAAATGGACCATACCATTTCTCGTCTTGTTTGCCTCATTCACTCCCATTACTGTGTTTGTCTTCATTAAAGTTGCTGTTGGCGGCACGGTGGTGAAGTAGGTAGGTGTCGCAGTCACACAGCTCCAGGGACCTGGAGGTTGTGAGTTCGATTCCCGCTCAGGGTGACTGTCTGTGAGGAGTGGGGTGTGTTCTCCCTGTTTCCACGTGGGTTTCCTCCGGGTGACTGTCTTTGAGGAGTGTGGTGCGTTCTCTCTGTGTCTGCGTGGGTTTCCTCCGGGTGACTGTCTGTGAGGAGTGTGGTGTGTTCTTCCTGTGTCTGCGTGGGTTTCCTCCGGGTGACTGTCTGTGAGGAGTGTGGTGTGTTCTCCCTGTGTCTGCGTGGGTTTCCTCCGGGTGACTGTCAGTGAGGAGTGTGGTGTGTTCTCCCCGTGTCTGCGTGGGTTTCCTCCGGGTGACTGTCTGTGAGGAGTGTGGTGTGTTCTCCCTGTGTCTGCGTGGGTTTCCTCCGGGTGACTGTCTGTGAGGAGTGTGGTGTGTTCTCCCTGTGTCCGCATGGGCTTCCTCCGGGTGCTCCGGTTTCCTCCCACAGTCCAAAAACACACGTTGGTAGGTGGCTTTTATATTATGTGTGAAAAACCTTCTCACATTAAACGTGCGCTCTTCAACAGCTCAAAATAAGCCTAAGGTCCCTATGTCAGTGCATAATTTGGAGCTCTAGTAGCAGCATTAGCTTCTCTCAAATATCCGCTCAAAGCAGCTGTAGTTCTTCATCCTTTTACCCAGTTTTCTGCTTGCTAGGTCAGTCACACACTGCTGCCAAGCTGTGAGGGCGAAGGCTAGGACTAGCTCCCTCTGAGCCACGTGAAGTAAGCCACTGCATCTTTTCCGAATGCCACCAATGAATCATTAAATAGCTCAACACACTATAAGGAGAAATCTAACTCCCCGGTTCCATAAAGGTAGCTACCAGTCATCTAAATGTCTTCCATTGTGCGTAGTGAAAAAAGTAGAGAGAGGGCCATCTTTTGCTGCAGCAAGGAGGAAAAAATGAATACTCATACGTTTACAAGAAATGTTTTGGGTGAGCTGGTGTCCTCCTTTGACCACTTATTATCTTGTCCTTTCCTCCCCTGTATCCAGGTTCTACTGGGATTTTACTATGCTGCTATTCATGGTTGGCAACCTGATCATCATCCCTGTGGGCATCACCTTCTTCAAAGATGAGACCACCACGTCTTGGATCATCTTCAACGTGGTCTCGGACACTTTTTTCCTCATGGACCTGGTGCTCAACTTCCGCACAGGCATCATCCGCGAGGAGAGCTCGGACATCATCCTGGACCCCAAGACCATCAAGAAGAAGTACCTGAAGACTTGGTTCGTGGTGGACTTTGTCTCGTCCATCCCTGTGGATTACATCTTCCTGATTGTGGAGAAGGGAATAGACTCGGAGGTGTACAAGACGGCGCGGGCTTTGAGGATCGTTCGCTTCACCAAGATCCTCAGCTTACTGAGACTCCTGAGACTCTCCAGACTCATCCGCTATATTCATCAGTGGGAGGAGGTAGGGTGTCCACTGCTGTGTTCATGTGAAATGTTTCCACAAACCTACGTTCAGTCCAGTGGTGATAGGACAGCAGTCTTCTGTTCTAGAATATATTTCACACATATAAAGTCAGAGTTACCCAGTAGTCCACACTCCAGAAACAAACCTCCAACCAAACTGACACGTTTAAAGCCATCCTCCTTAGGTGTTGTGGATTTGGGGAGACGTCTGTGGAGAGTAGGGCTGTCCCCAATAACATTTTTAGGGCTTCGGAGTTTCGGACGTTGTATTTGGCGAATATTCGGAAGGTGGGGGTTGGGGGTGGGGTCCTTGGTCACTAAGGGCACAGTGTATGACTGAGTTAACCAGAGCTTTCTGGAGATGGTCTGGTCTCATTTAAGGCATGAAACTGACAAAATGAACTGTGGCACCTCCATGTTTTGTGGTGGATGTTTGGCGTTTTAGTCCATTCTTACAAGGACTTTTATATTGACGAGTCTGAATTTGGGTGGAGTGTAGCGAACTTTTAAAACATTCATTGAGTTGCAGTGGGCGGCACGGTGACGCAGCAGGTTAGTGTCGCAGTCACACAGCTCCAAGGACCTGAAGGTTGTGGGTTCTCCCCATGTCTGCGTGGGTTTCCTCCGGGTGACTGTCTGTGAGGAATGTGGTGTGTTCTCCCTGTGTCTGCGTGGGTTTCCTCCGGGTGACTGTCTGTGAGGAGTGTGGTGTGTTCTCTCTGTGTCTGCGTGTGTTTTCTCCGGGTGCTCCGGTTTCCTCCCACAGTCCAAAAACACACGTTGGTAGTTGGATTGGCGACTCAAAAGTGTCTGTAGGTGTGAGTGTGTGAGTGTGTTGCCCTGTGAAGGACTGGCGCCCCCTCCAGGGTGTATTCCCGCCTTGCGCCCAATGATTGCGGGTAGGCTCTGGACCCACCGCGACCCTGAACTTACAGATAATGAATGAATGAATGAATGAATGAATGTGTTGCAGTGTCCTTTCAGAGGGGTTGAATCTGATGAAATGAGAGGGTTAAACTGCTTTAAAACACCATTTAAACTCAGACAGTGAACTGATTTTAAACGAGAAAAACATATGGTTTGACACTAAAGTGAACAATGCGTCCTGAAGCCCACTGTCACAAAAACACTGATTACTAACAGCACAGCGAAAGCGGAGCACATGAAGGAAACCCACGCAGACACAGAGAAAACACCAAACTCCTCAGAGGCAGCACACCCTGCAGCCCAGGAGCAAGACAGCATTAGTTTTTAAGAAAATTACTTTAACCAGGTCAATGTCATGTTGTCTTATGGCTTGCAAGCTCTGTTCATTTCATTTCTGCTTTTTATTGGTTGACGTTATGTAGATGAGCCGATGTAGACTGAGTTTGCTGTTCTAATATCTCCCTGTTCACAGCAGCTCCTGTATTCTGTGCTCAAGTGACAGCAAACGGTGCCAGATCCTCTTTTTAGAGGTTGCGCATGTGACATAAATACCTAAAGTGGTGACGTGGACAGAAACCCACTAGGCCCCTCCACTCTCTTTTCAGAATTAGTCTTAAACGTTTCAGGGATGTTCGCAGCAACCCACTGCTGTTATCTATTTTAATATTTGGTTCCCTCTCCACTCTGGAATACTACTGCTTTCAAAGATAAAGAAAAAATGTTTAGGGCCGGTTATTTAACCAGTTGTTTTCATGAATATGTCACATTTAGTTAGAGTCAGAGTGAGATTCTCTGATTTAAAGACCCCTTTCTTGAAAGACTACAGTTTGAGGGTCCCGGGGCGATGCTCAGTTCAGTTAGCCTCACTCCCTCTGGCTGAAACTGGCACACACTTTCAGAGTTATAAAACTGACAAACTGAGAGATATTAACGTGCACCTGAGAACACCACACAATACACGGAATAACGTTGTAGACTGCAGAACGAGTCTTAAAACTTCCCCAGGTTCACTAGAGATTCATGGCTTGGACTTTGTGCTATGGGATTAGACGGTATTTAACCTGTTAGTGCGGCACGGTGGTGCAGCAGGTTAGTGTCGCAGTCACAAAGCTCCAGGGGCCTGGAGGTTGTGGGTTTGATTCCTGCTCTGGGTGACTGTCTGTGAGGAGTGTGGTGTGTTCTCCCTGTGTCTGCGTGGGTTTCCTCCAGGTGACTGTCTGTGAGGAGTGTGGTGTGTTCTCTCTGTGTCTGCGTGGGTTTCCTCCGGGTGACTGTCTGTGAGGAGTGTGGTGTGTTCTCCCTGTGTCTGCGTGGGTTTCCTCCGGGTGACTGTCTGTGAGGAGTGTAGTGTGTTTTCCCTGTGTCTGCGTGGGTTTCCTCCGGGTGACTGTCTGTGAGGAGTGTAGTGTGTTCTCCCTGTGTCTGCGTGGGTTTCCTCCGGGTGACTGTCTGTGAGGAGTGTAGTGTGTTCTCCCTGTGTCTGCGTGGGTTTTCTCCGGGTGACTGTCTGTGAGGAGTGTGGTGTGTTCTCCCTGTGTCTGCGTGGGTTTCCTCCGGGTGACTGTCTGTGAGGAGTGTAGTGTGTTCTCCCTGTGTCTGCGTGGGTTTTCTCCGGGTGACTGTCTGTGAGGAGTGTGGTGTGTTCTCTCTGTGTCTGCGTGGGTTTCCTCCAGGTGACTGTCTGTGAGGAGTGTGGTGTGTTCTCTCTGTGTCTGCGTGGGTTTCTTCCGGGTGACTGTCTGTGAGGAGTGTGGTGTGTTCTCCCTGTGTCTGCGTGGGTTTCCTCCGGGTGACTGTCTGTGAGGAGTGTAGTGTGTTCTCCTTGTGTCTGCGTGGGTTTCCTCCGGGTGACTGTCTGTGAGGAGTGTAGTGTGTTCTCCCTGTGTCTGCGTGGGTTTCCTCCGGGTGACTGTCTGTGAGGAGTGTAGTGTGTTCTCCCTGTGTCTGCGTGGGTTTCCTCCGGGTGACTGTCTGTGAGGAGTGTAGTGTGTTCTCCCTGTGTCTGCGTGGGTTTTCTCCGGGTGACTGTCTATGAGGAGTGTAGTGTGTTCTCCCTGTGTCTGCGTGGGTTTCCTCTGGGTGACTGTCTGTGAGGAGTGTGGTGTGTTCTCTCTGTGTCTGCGTGGGTTTCCTCCGGGTGACTGTCTGTGAGGAGTGTAGTGTGTTCTCCCTGTGTCTGCGTGGGTTTCCTCCGGGTGACTGTCTGTGAGGAGTGTAGTGTGTTCTCCCTGTGTCTGCGTGGGTTTCCTCCGGGTGACTGTCTGTGAGGAGTGTAGTGTGTTCTCCCTGTGTCTGCGTGGGTTTTCTCCGGGTGACTGTCTGTGAGGAGTGTAGTGTGTTCTCCCTGTGTCTGCGTGGGTTTCCTCTGGGTGACTGTCTGTGAGGAGTGTGGTGTGTTCTCCCTGTGTCTGTGTGGGTTTCCTCCGGGTGACTGTCTGTGAGGAGTGTGGTGTGTTCTCCCTGTGTCTGCGTGGGTTTCCTCCGGGTGACTGTCTGTGAGGAGTGTGGTGTGTTCTCCCTGTGTCTGCGTGGGTTTCCTCCGGGTGACTGTCTGTGAGGAGTGTGGTGTGTTCTCCCTGTGTCTGGGTGGGTTTCCTCCGGGTGACTGTCTGTGAGGAGTGTGGTGTGTTCTCCCTGTGTCTGGGTGGGTTTCCTCCGGGTGACTGTCTGTGAGGAGTGTGGTGTGTTCTCCCTGTGTCTGGGTGGGTTTCCTCCGGGTGCTCCGGTTTCCTCCCACAGTCCAGAAACACACGTTGGTAGGTGAATTGGCGACTCAAAAGTGTCCGTAGGTGTGAGTGAATGTGTGTGTGTCTGTGTTGCCCTGTGAAGGACTGGCGCCCCCTCGAGGTGTGTTCCCGCCTTGCGCCCAGTGATTCCAGGTAGGCTCTGGACCCACCGTGACCCTGAACTGGATAAGGGTTACAGACAATGAATAAATGAATGAATGTAGTTCTGTTCATGATGTAGATTGAAGGGTATTGGAACTACATAAGGTTGTTGGTGGATTTCGCAGGGCTTTTAAGAATGATTTGTGTACAGTTTGTGTATTACTTTATTTTCCAGTTTCATATTCAACACTACAAAAAGTTTAAAGAGCTATTCATTAAAAGGTGGCAACGTCTTTAAAGATAAAGTATGTGATTCCCAAGGCGTCCTTTCGCGTTTCTTTTGATCCCTTATAGGCTTAATGTAAACCTCTAAAAGTGAAAGAGGGATCTAGGCATGTCCCGTCGACCTCATTCACCGACCTGAGCGTAATCACCGCATTAGGACACAATCTGTTTGGTTTAGGCTCGTGGCTCTGTGAGGCTTTTCATATTTCTCGCGCTCACCTGCAGCCTTTGCTGAGATTTAGATGAGGTTTCGAAGCGCCTTCCGCTGGGAGCCAACACTGAACAGGCCTCATTCAGAGTCTGTTATTCTGCATGAGTAATTGTGGTTTAGCCACAAGAGACAGTGTGTGCGGGAACAGTTCAACCATCCACAGCCTCGTTGAAAATGCACAATGCGGAAAAAGATGAATGTTATGTTTTGCTGCAAGACGTGCAAGGATTGGTGGTGTCATTCCATATAAAAGGTATTAGGATTGGTCCTAAATGACATGGAATCTAATCTTCATTTCTGAATATTCATTGAGAATTTGTAAGGTTTTTTAAATTTCCTGTAAATTTACCAATTCAAAACCCATATAAAAAATGCAATGTTACACTGTAGATGTGGTACAAACTTAAGCATTGTATAGTTAATATAACAATGGCATTTTATAGCCTTTGCAGCATGGTGGCTCAGCCGCACAGCTCCAGGGACCTGGAGGTTGTGGGTTCGATTCCTGCTCCGGGTGACTGTCTGTGAAGAGTGTGGTGTGTTCTCTCTGTGTCTGTGTGGGTTTCCTCCGGGTGACTGTCTGTGAAGAGTGTGGTGTGTTCTCTCTGTGTCTGCGTGGGTTTCCTCCGGGTGACTGTCTGTGAAGAGTGTGGTGTGTTCTCTCTGTGTCTGCGTGGGTTTCCTCCGGGTGACCGTCTGTGAGGAGTGTGGTGTGTTCTCTTTGTGTCTGCGTGGGTTTCCTCCGGGTGACTGTCTGTGAGGAGTGTGGTGTGTTCTCTCTGTGTCTGCGTGGGTTTCCTCCGGGTGACTGTCTGTGAGGAGTGTGGTGTGTTATCCCTGTGTCTGCGTGGGTTTCCTCTGGGTGAATGTCTGTGAGGAGTGTGGTGTGTTCTCCCTGTGTCTGCGTGGGTTTCCTCCGGGTGAATGTCTGTGATGAGTGTGGTGTGTTCTCCCTGTGTCTGCGTGGGTTTCCTCCGGGTGAATGTCTGTGAGGAGTGTGGTGTGTTCTCTTTGTGTCTGCGTGGGTTTTCTCCGGGTGACTGTCTGTGAGGAGTGTGGTGTGTTCTCCCTGTGTCTGTGTGGGTTTCCTCCGGGTGACTCTGTGAGGAGTGTTGTGTGTTCTCCCTGTGTCTGCGTGGGTTTCCTCCGGGTGAATGTCTGTGAGGAGCGTAGTGTGTTCTCCCTGTGTCTGCGTGGGTTTCCTCTGGGTGACTGTCTGTGAAGAGTGTGGTGTGTTCTCTCTGTGTCTGCGTGGGTTTCCTTCGGGTGACTGTCTGTGAGGAGTGTGGTGTGTTCTCTCTGTGTCTGCATGGGTTTCCTCCAGGTGACTGTCTGTGAGGAGTGTGGTGTGTTCTCCCTGTGTCTGTGTGGGTTTCCTCCGGGTGACTGTCAGTGAGGAGTGTGGTGTGTTCTCCCTGTGTCTGCGTGGGTTTCCTTCGGGTGAATGTCTGTGAGGAGTGTGGTGTGTTCTCCCTGTGTCTGCGTGGATTTCCTCCGGGTGACTGTAGGTGTGAGTGAGTGTGTGTGTTACCCTGTGAAGGAGTGGCGCCCACTCCAGGGTGTATTCTCACCTTGCACCCAATGATTCCAGGTAGGCTCTGGGCCCACCGCAACCCTGAACTGGATAAGGATCACAGATAATGAATGAATGAATGAATGAATTTTATAGCCTTTATATAAGATAAGAATATATAAAATATCAGATCTCACCTTGGGGACCCCAAGAGAAAATGCAGTACATATTTTGTCAACAAATTTATTATTGATACTTCATTTATTAAAAAGGGCTCTACAACTCTGTAATGTTCGTATCAGATGTGACATCATTCTGACAGATTGCAGTACATTACAGGAACTGTAGGGGGCAGTAGTGTTTTGTTTCACTTCCCCAGCAAAGGAGACAGGAAGACGGATTGAGATGGAGTTACAGTTCATAACAGGTTAAACTTCTTATTGCATGCCTTCAGTGAAAGGAGAAACATAACAGACGGGTGACTTCCTGAATACAGTTAAATAGTTAGCATCCTACCGCACTCTGCGTCGTGTGTAAAAACGCTGAGCAGGCCCTTGATTTCGTATCACGATGCGGCGAGGAAAAGATCTAAGTGACTTTGAAAGCGGGTTCATTACTGGGTCACGGATGACGAGAGCTTCGGTCACAATGCCTGCTCAGGTGGCTAGTGTTTCAGCAGGATGAGTGACATCAGGCAGACCTCAGTCAGAAGGGCTGGAGATTGTGGTGTGATGTGTACGTTCAGTGACTGATGCTTGTGCGTTAGTGCGGAATGTACCAAAAAAACAGAAGGGCAGAATGTGATTAGACTGTCTCAGCGAGAACAGTCTGTCCACTGCTGCACAGAGAGGGATATTATGGGAGGGCTGCAGTGCATAAACCTCTCATTACAGAGATGAATGCACATTTTAGACTTGAGTGGTGCCAGAAACACAGAAACTGATCGACAGAGACGTGGAAAAATGCTAAATACATGCATCATCATTATTCCGTGCAACTGGATAAATGTGTTTTTTGGCTTACACCAAGAGAACCACACAGGCCTGGAGCTTCAGTTTTAACGTGAGGATATTTCACTGCCGTTTTTTTGTGTCTGTTTGTCCTCTTAAAGGGAAGGGTCACTGCAGATCAGCGCATTTATTCTGAACGATTATCTTAATCCTCTCGCAGAGTGACTGCGCCCACACGTTCACAGGAAGAAAGGGGCCATGGGTGGGTTTGGGTTTGAGAGTTACGTTACGTACACTCTCAGAATGGTACAGTAGAGGTACGTTAGTGTCACTAAAGGTATAAACAGTGGTAAAGTGCCTTTAAAGGTACAGCAGTGGTTGTAAAAGTCCTGTTGTGTTTCTTAAAGGTGCATTACATTGTCTTCTTCACAAGAACATCATAAAAGTCCTGGAGATGGTAGTGTCGCAGTCACACAGCTCCAGAGTCCTGGAGGTTGTGGGTTCGAGTCCCGCTCCGGGTGACTGTCTGTGAGGAGTGTGGTGTGTTCTCCCTGTGTCTGCGTGGGTTTCCTCCGGGTGACTGTCTGTGAGGAGTGTGGTGTGTTCTCCCTGTGTCTGCGTGGGTTTCCTCCGGGTGACTGTCTGTGAGGAGTGGGGTGTGTTCTCCCTGTGTCTGCGTGGGTTTCCTCCGGGTGACTGTCTGTGAGGAGTGTGGTGTGTTCTCCCTGTGTCTGCGTGGGTTTCCTCCGGGTGACTGTCTGTGAGGAGTGTGGTGTGTTCTCCCTGTGTCTACGTGGGTTTCCTCCGAGTGACTGTCTGTGAGGAGTGTGGTGTGTTCTCCCTGTGTCTGCGTGGGTTTCCTCCGGGTGACTGTCTGTGGGGAGTGTGGTGTGTTCTCCCTGTGTCTGCGTGGGTTTCCTCCGGGTGACTGTCTGTGAGGAGTGGGGTGTGTTCTCCCTGTGTCTACGTGGGTTTCCTCCAGGTGACTGTCTGTGAGGAGTGGGGTGTGTTCTCCCTGTGTCTGCGTGGGTTTCCTCCGGGTGACTGTGTGTGAGGAGTCGGGTGTGTTCACCCTGTGTCTGCGTGGGTTTCCTCCGGGTGACTGTCTGTGAGGAGTGTAGTGTGTTCTCCCTGTGTCTGCATGGGTTTCCTCCGGGTGACTGTCTGTGAGGAGTGTGGTGTGTTCTCTCTGTGTCTGGGTGGGTTTCCTCCGGGTGACTGTCTGTGAGGAGTGTGGTGTGTTCTCTCTGTGTCTGCGTGGGTTTCCTGCGGGTGACTGTCTGTGAGGAGTGTGGTGTGTTCTCTCTGTGTCTACGTGGGTTTCCTCCGGGTGACTGTCTGTGAGGAGTGTGGTGTGTTCTCTCTGTGTCTGGGTGGGTTTCCTCCGGGTGACTGTCTGTGAGGAGTGTGGTGTGTTCTCTCTGTGTTTGCGTGGGTTTCCTCCGGGTGACTGTCTGTGAGGAGTGTGGTGTGTTCTCTCTGTGTCTGCGTGGGTTTCCTGCGGGTGACTGTCTGTGAGGAGTGTGGTGTGTTCTCTCTGTGTCTGTGTGGGTTTCCTCTGGGTGACTGTCTGTGAGGAGTGTGGTGTGTTCTCTCTGTGTCTGTGTGGGTTTCCTCTGGGTGCTCTGGTTTCCTCCCACGCTCCAAAAACACACGTGGATTGGCGACTCTAAAGTGTCCGTAGGTGTGAGTGAATGTGGGTGTGTGTGTGTCGCCCTGTGAAAAACTGGCACCCCCTCCAAGTTGTGACCCCGCCTTGCGCCCAACAATTCGGAGTAGGCTCTGGACCCACCACGACCCTGAATTGGATAAGGGTTACAGACAATGAATAAATGAATGAATGGTTTGCTCCCTGTAGAAGATTTGTTTACTTACTTTGGCTTATGCTTATAACCGTGTATATACAATGATTTTGTAGTTGCTTGCAGAAACATAACAGCCCTATAACGCTGTGGACCAGTGGAGAGGCCCGGACTGTGGTCATCCTTGAAGACAGCTGTGAGCAGATGGACAGTTTACCAAGGTCTAATTGATCACAGAGATGCTGATGGGACTTGTGTCACGGCTTTCCAGCCAAGATAACTAGTTACAGGCAAGCTTTCACATACCCAGAGGTCACTTCAGGAGAGAGAGAGAGAGGGAGAGAGAGGGAGAGGGGGAGAGAGAGAGGGAGAATGAAGACGTATATTAAGGCCTAATATTCAATGTTTTTCTTATCTTTATTAGGGACATAGGTCTCTGCTAATTAACTTAGCTTGTTAATCCTTCAGTCATTTCTTTAATTAACGTTTAATAAAAAAATTTTCACCAGGCCTTAACTGATGCTTATCAGAAAGCCATTAAAGGGCTCTTGCTTGGGGAAACAGCCCTTTTACTACTGCTCTGAGATTTGAACTTAGCTCCCAGCAGCCTTTGTTCTGAGCGTAATTCCAGGCTGGTTGCCCAGTACAGTGTCGCGTCTGTGTACCGTTAGCAGCTTGTTTCGTCTGGCAGTCGAGACTTCCCCTGCCTCGCTGTTAATGTCTCCTCAGCGTTATTCGAATCCCTAGATACACTTAAGCACTGAAATCAACATGTTTGGATCAATTATGGAGCCAGGGCCGGATCAGGTGGGCTCCATTAATGCAATAATGACAGGGTGCCTATGATAATTATGGAATAATTGCTCCTTCGCCTACAACCAACCCTTGGAGTTAGGAGCTTAGAGAGACTGGGTGTGTAGCCTAGTGACAATGTGTATTTTCCACATTCAGTTCTACGCAGATGGACTCTGGCAAAGGCAAAGCTCAACCATCAGAAATGGACAGAAATGACCCAAAATCTAGTCTAAATCCATGTTTTCTGAGAAACACTAAACTGTAAAAATTTCTTGTAAATTTTACAGTAAAATACTGGCAGCAGAGTTCCCAGCCATTTACTGTATTTTTACAGGAACACTACTGTATTTCAAATTTACAGCATATTACTGTAATTGAGTAATACAATAATTTACTGTAAATACTGTGATTTACAGTAAAATACTGTAGCAGACTTGCTGTAAATTTACAGCAATTTTTTACAGTGTAGAAGAAACACTGGATGAGCAGGTGTCCAGAAACCTTTGGAGATGTCGTGTATTTGTCGGCGCATACTGACAGAGTGAAGCAAGAAAGGAGACAGGAACAGGTCTGTTTTATTAGGTACAGTATAAAACATTTAAATGAATTGTGATTAGTGAAAACCATCTAAGATTGAGATGCTGTCACCATCAAAACCAGTTGAAAAAAAAACCTCACTTCTGGATCTGTAGTCTAGCAGAGCAAAGAAAGGGTGAAATAACACAGCCATGAGGGTGGGCAAGGTCCGAAAACATGAGACTCATTGAGCGATTGAGAATCGTTGAGAGAGAGGAGAAAAGTGCTCGGGCTCATTCTTATTTAAAGGGGCAGGCACTGAAACCTGTATGAACAGTGTTGTATAGACGGGCGAGAAAGATGCTGCGTTGTTGGATCCTTGTGGTGGTTTGATCAAAGCATATCACAGACCTATCATTAAGACCCCAGAACTGTGTTCACTTGTAGAAACATAATGTGTAATATATTCCCATTAAGTTTGAATTCTCATATTTATATCAGCTTATATTTTTATGCAATTATTTGTCATTTGAACACACACACACACACACACACACTAGTGCACTAGGGGCAGTGAGCACAGCCGTACCCGCAGCCTGGGCATTAGTTGGGGTTTAGGTGCCTTGGTCATGGGTGGATTGAGGGAGGACGACAGCGCTATTCCTTCACTCCACCGTTCCCAATTTTCCTACCAGTCGTGGGAATTGAACCAGCAACCTTCCAGTTCCTAAAGCAGTCTTTTGTTCGGCTGGATGTCTCTGGATTCGTCCCTTGGTTCGTCTCAAATTTCCCAAGTCAGAGGAGCTGTCCAGTGCTGAAAATGTCCATCCAAACTGCAAGGTGTAAGACTTAAGCATACTCTAATGTTCCGGTCCAGCGTACAGTGCAGCCACATTAGTGTGTATGGATTTTTAACTAATGTTCACTTATCACTTTCATCACCTTTATCACCTTTACTGATCATTTCAGCAGTGGCTATAATTTAGGGGTCAGTGCTGTCCATGGAACTCAAAACACTTCCCTCTGAGCGCCCTCTGATAAATTGGTAAATTACGTGCTGGAGTCATTTGGGGCGTTAGTGATTACACATTCAGAGCGCAGCAGCAGATCTCTACTCAGCTGTAATTGCTTTAACCTTATAATCCTGCATCCTGCCATCTAGGGCCATCCTCTCCTCCATTTCCCCACGGCCACTGGGCTCTGATTCACACACACACACACACACTCCTCAGAGAGACACTCTGAATATAAGTCCAGGTCTTGGTGGGCTCCCTGAGACTGGGCATGATCCGGCCGGGGGGATGGGTGGGGGCAACAGGGGCAATAAAAACAGTGAGATTGACAAAGAGAATAAAGAGCCATTAACATGATTTGGTGCTGCACAATACATTGTTAATTGGAATTGTGACATGAGCCATAGGAGATCAAAGTGCAGGGCATTCCAGATGTTGGACCATGTGAGGATCTGGTGGCATTCAGCCATGAGAACATTAGTGAGGTCAGGTACCACTGTCGGAGAATTAGTTCTGGATCATTCAACCCACTCTGACCCATCCCAAAGCTGTTGGATTGTGCTCCAACACTCTAGAGTCACCCTGTCCATCTCCACTGAGGCTCTGTGCTTTCTGGAGCTTGCCCACATGCTTTGTGCTGAGGAACCTATTATTCCTTGGTTCCAGCTGGGAACTAACTTTTAAAGTAGACACACTGAGGGGGGGCACATGTCCAATAACGTGAAAACCCGTTCTAACCAACACTTTGAATTGGAAATGGTGACCTATAGCTCAGACGAAGCTGTTCCTATTTCATTTCATGGTGTTGTATCTTATATAAAGCTTCTAAGATACATTTCAAGTAAGGGTGGGCGATATGGCAAAAATACATTATCACGATTTTTTTGGGCTGGATTTCAATCTCGATTTTATCACAATTATTTTTCATGCTGGTTTTTATTAGATCTCCTGATCGTGGTGTGATTTGATCTGGAATCACTCAATATGCCAATATGTAGGATCAGAAGATAAATATGTGTTATAATCTAATTGACTTTTTGACCTGTTGGTTGATCAGTAAATCAATATTAACTTTGTACAATGAGCCAACAAAACCCGGTCTTGTGGAAACAGCTTGGATTTCAAATATGAAAAAATGGTTCAAATATGAAGCAGTGGCAGTGTGTTAAAGCTTCTTACTGAAGGAGACACTGCAAAACTGCAACATTCAAAGTAAACTGTGTGTTAGTATGTGTTAAAGGTATCAGATAACAAGCTTGAACAAAGGGGTGTGTGATATGACGATATCAGATGTGAACCATAAGAATTTGTCCACGATACACCATCACAGGGCGATCGTTGGATCGTGCTAATGCACATTCAGTCTGCTGCAGTTCTTAGAAGTTGTAATGTACCGTTTACATATTATACATCAGTCGAATACATCAGACACTCAGGACACCGATGGTAAATTAAAACCAAAATAATTCGTTATTCCATACATGAGATCTCTTCCACAAGCAATTTTCTCTCTCTCTCTCTCTCTCTCTCTCTCTCTCTCTCTCTCTCTCTCTCTCTCTCTCACACACACACACACAAAGCATACCAGCGCTAACATAGCTTGTCCCCTTCAAAACAAGACCAAATAAAACAACAAGTGTCTTGATAGATCTGTTAAATAAAAGTAAGCTAAAATTGTGGTCATATATATGTATACATACATACATACATACAGGGTGAGTCAAAAGTCAGAGGACACCCTTCTGAATACTCCAGCAAGTAATGGTTGAATGGTTGAACATGACCGCCATCTTGAAAACCGTCATACTGGATCAAGGGCAAGTTTTTACAATGGGAAGGTGGTCATGTAACATATCAAAGAAATAAAAAAGTGTCCTGCGACTTTCAACTCTCTGTGTGTATGTTTTTATGTGTGTGTGTGTATATATATATATATATATACCGTAAAACATTTATTGTAAATTTTACAGTAAAATAGTGGCAGCAGAGTTCCCAGCCATTTACCGTATTTTTACAGGAACACTACTGTATTTCAAATTTACAGCATATTACTGTAATCGAATAATACAATAATTCACTGTAAATACTGTGATTCACAGTAAAATACTGGCAGCAGAGTTCCCAGCCATTTACCGTATTTTTACAGGAACACTACTGTATTTCAAATTTACAGCATATTACCTTAATTGAATAATACAATAATTTACTGTAAATACTGTGATTCACAGTAAAATACTGGCAGCAGAGTTCACAGTCATTTACCGTATTTTTACAGGAACACTGCTGTATTTCAAATTTACAGCATATTACCTTAATTGAATAATACAATAATTTACTGTAAATACTGTGATTCACAGTAAAATACTAGCAGCAGAGTTCCCAGGCATTTACCGTATTTTTACAGGAACACTACTGTATTTCACATTTACAGCATATTACTGTAATTGAATAATACAATAGTTTACTGTAAATACTGTAGCAGACTCGCTGTAAATTTACAGCAATATTTTACAGTGTGTGTATATATATATATATATAAAGGCCCAGGCAAAATTACTTTTTGTTATTTGTTTAATTCATTCATTCATCCTCTGTAATTGTTTCACCCTGATCACCCTGTATCTATTTAACTGACTCTGTTTAATACATGTGCAGCAGGTTGAGTCAGAGGCGAAACCGAAGCCTGATTATCTTCGCAGTAGATTCATCAGCTCCCTCCCGAACTGCTTACATCCATTTCAGTAATTGAGCCTCCCTCTGAGAAACAGTTTGCAAACACACCAATTGTTGGGATGAATGTTTGTTCGCTGAGGGAACGCTGACATATGCGGCGCTAAAGCAGGCAGCGTCTTTCTCTAGCCGCCACGGTTAGGTGTGAATAAATGTAGAGCGGCCATCACTGATTGATGGGCCTTATCAGGCGGTAACAAATGTCCTGTGTCTGATGGCCATGTGATGTGGAAACGTCCGATTAATCAAAGCTAATCCACCTCATGTTTCCCAGCCTCAGGAAGGTATCCAGCAGCGAGAGGAACTTGAATGTACTGCACACGGATGATGCTCTTGACTAACACCATTGTCACAAAGGCGTTTTACTTAACGTTGGCTCTAATATATACACACACCACCCTCACGCCGTTATGTTAATCAGATTTGAAGCTAATAATAGACCCTGTGTACAGTGATTTGCTTCAGTGATTAAGGAAAATGTTACTTCTGTAGTGGCGCTCTGCAGGAACCCCATTCATTTAACTTTAATGAAGTTGGTTCCTCAGTTGGAGTCTAATAATGAGTATATTATACATGTCGCTATCCAGCAAAATGATATTGGTTATGGCCCAGTGTCTAACAAAACTGAAATGATGACTTATTAAAAAGAGAATATTTAAAACAATGTAACACTCAAACAGCACAACTCAACTTTATCTGGGAATAACTGCAAAATAATTGCCAAGCATTGACCGTAAGAAGTTTAAAAACTCCAGCAGCACTGCTGTGTCTGATCCACTCACACATCAATGTCACTGCAACACATAGAATAATAGGTCTACCAGCTGAGTAATTCCAGCACTTTGAAGTACAGGGTTAAAGCGGTAATGTAGAGCAACAGATGGGCTAGAGTCTGTAATTATAGAAGGGCAAAGTGCAGTTCTATGGTCAGTGGAGCTGATAGAATAGATACATGGTAGGTGTATATCAGTGGCGGATGCTGGTCTTTCAAGGAGGGGAAGCTCAATTTCGGCCTACATCATACAATGTGTCGGTTTATTTATACGTAAATTCTACCCTCCGTTCCTTTTTAAGAAAATGATCTGTGACCCTGTCGTACCAACAAGGCGTCTTTTCCAGGGACTTGACTAGTGTCCTCTCAATGGCCAGCAGAGCTAGGCTGCTTAAACGGCCTTGGCCCATGTGAAGTGTGTCCGCCTGTGCTCCCACGGATCTTTACACCAAAGGATCGCTGATTCGCTCATTTCACTGTCAATCAAAAAGGGATTCAGCCTCAGACAGATCATCCAATCATCATGCAGAAGCTGAGCGTCCGGGCCAGCCGAGGTCAGCCCACTGCCCCATAGACCCCCAGAGACGCTGAGCGTCCGATGGGCGGGACAAAGCCCAGCATTTATCCAAAGACTCGTCTCGTTTCGCTGCACTTCGCTGCTTCGCTATTGAACTCTGTGGACACTCAGCGTAAAGCACTGTGAAGCTGCGGATATGATTGAGAGGAAAGCCGTGTCTTTACCAGTGATAAGAAGCTGATTCTGAACAAAAGTTAATCGCGTTGTAGTGCATATTTACTCAATGACACGTACACACAACAGTATATATTTGATCACTTATTTGTTTACATTTTAGGGGAAGCTGAGCTTCCATTGCAGTCTTAGAGCAATCGCCGCTGGTGTATATACTTTTTCTTAAGTGGCTAAGTGTTGCGTTACACAGTGGTGTTTTGCTGGTCTTTTCCTGGCTCCTCTAGGTTCTTGATGTGCAGTGTAATACACAGGAGAGGAAAAAGCTTTGTCATGGAAAGCGCAGTCAGGAGAGAGGAGCGCAGGGCCCTCTGGGTAAACTTCACTAGGATCGCCTGAGGCTTGATTAGCCACTCGTCTGGTGCAGCACACTCGTGTTTCCATTGCTTGAACTCACAGGAGCTCTGTTGTGCAAACAGCAGAGAAGCAGCGAGGAGGAGGAGGTTTATGATCAGGAAAATGTGCCGAGGTACAGCAAAGGAACTAATGAATATTTTATCTTTGACAGAGACAGAGACGGTTTAAATAAACTTCTCTTCTTTGAAAAGACGGGATCTTTGAAAATCTACCGCGCTTGTGGGAGGACAGTGTCATTAAATCTAGACTCAACATTTCAAATTAAGCCACAAGAAAACAGACTCTCACTGTGGTGGTATCTTTCACTGTTCCCCTGGTGGTGCCCTCATAAATATGTCTCAGTGTCTTTAATTCGGAAAAATAACTACGATTTGTATCGACTCTAAATCTTTAAGTCAGTTTTATACATCACTTCATGAAATCTTACAAATATTCAGTGTTTTCATCTGGAAAATAGAATTTCGTGTAACTTTAAGGAACCCAACCAGATTTAAAGACCACAGTTTTTTTAAAGCTAATTTTACACAGGGACTTTTACACTGTGCACACCCTCAGTGAACAAAAATGGATCTGTACAGTGTAAATTTAGACTTTGCCTTTAATGAGCTTCCATTCAGTTTCGGAGACTTGCATTCAGAACCACGCAGGGATTTTTTTTTCCATACATACAAAGTTGGTTCTAACACATTCAACAGATGAAAGCTGATGCTGATAGTTTTCAGGTTCAACCATTAATTAATTTCAGCCATTCATTCATTCCATGTCTGTAAGCGTTTATCCAGTTCAGGGTCACGGTGGGTCCGGAGCGTACTCGGAATCAGTGGGCGCAAGGCAGGAACACACCCTGGAGGGGGCGGCAGTCCTTCATAAGGTGACACACACGCTCACATTCACTCACACCTACGGACACTTGAGTTCCACTTACCAACATGTGTTTTTGGACCATAGGAGGAAATCATAGCTCCTGGAGGAAACCCACGCAGACACAGGGTGACCACACCACACTCCTCACAGACAGTCACCCGGAGGAAACACACGCAGACACAGGGAGAACACACCACACTCCTCACAGACAGTCACCTGGAGGAAACCCAAGCAGACACAGGGAGAACACACCACACTCCTCACAGACAGTCACCCGGAGGAAACCCACGCGGACACAGGGAGAACACACCACACTCCTCACAGACAGTCACCCGGAGGAAACCCAAGCAGAACACACCACACTCCTCACAGACAGTCACCCAGGGCAGGGATTGAACCCACAACCCAGCCCCAGGACACTGGAGCTGTGTGACAGAGACACTACCTGCTGCTGGCACGGTGACTGTCTGAAGAGTTTGGTGTGTTCTCCCTGTGTCCGTGTGGTTTTCCTCCCACAGTCCAGAAACACACGTTGGTAGGTGGATTTACAACTCAAAAGTGTCCCTAAGTGTGAGTGTGTGTCGCTCTGAATGTTTTATTGAACAGTTTTGGAAACTTTGGTTTTCTCTAATAGTTTTAACCTTTATTCCCAAAAAATACATCCCTGAAAATAGACTTGTTCTAAATGGCTGTTTGAAGTGGAGGTTTAATAAGTGAAGAGTAGTGTCTGAGTATTGCACAGTACTGTGGATTTAACAGTCGATACATGCGGGAGGATGCTTTCTGTTTATTTCAGTGTTCTTTGTTTCTGGAAATGAGACATAAATGAGTATCTGTTCTTGGAAGGTTTTGAATCTGCACTGTGACTGTGTTAATGGTCTTCGAGGTCACATTTTCTCTGTAATTTTTAATACATTCCTTAAAAACCAGTTCTGGAAATAGGTTTCACCAACAAAATGACGTACACACTGGTAAAGGAAGTACTTTCGCTGAGTGCTGCATTGTGTTTTTGCAGATTTTCCACATGACGTATGACCTGGCGAGTGCTGTGATGCGGATCTTTAACCTTATCGCTATGATGCTGCTGCTGTGTCACTGGGACGGCTGTCTGCAGTTCCTGGTGCCCATGCTGCAGGATTTCCCTTCTGACTGCTGGGTCTCCCTCAACAAGATGGTGGTACGTAGATGATAGAAACTGGCTTATCATTCAAAAGCCTCTTTTATAATCCAGTCTTCTTCAGTTTCCTCTGTACAGGAGTGTATCTGTATTCATTTGAAGGTCCACTAACCACAGCTCCACAGAGCGGAAAGTCCAGAGAGGTCAAATGTGAGAAATAAACAAAAGAGAAAAAAATAATAATCACATCTTCACAACCATTGTGATACTTTACTGACCTGCATTAGGGAGAATAGAGCCTCTGTTCAGGGACCACTGAACTACAAGCTGTTCCCATGCTAACATCACGATAAATGTCAGTGTCAGCACAAAAAGCAGAGAACCAAAAATCCATTTATAGATGCCAGTATTTACTGGTAATGTAGGTGGTACATCACATTGTGGTCACAAACGCAATAACACAAACTTTTAGAATGACAAGAGATAACAAAACTCTTAAAACCATACGTTAGCGCCCGCCCTCTCCGTTCCTCAAAGGAGCGCCTACTAACACGACCAACCCTCCGTACAGGTGTAGTGGATGTTGGTCATACACCCTGATACATATACATATAATTTTATAATTTGTTTTATAGCCTTGACCTTATTCAAACTCCTCCAACCTCTGATATTTGACTTAATGATATTAATTAAGATTTATAATTGGTTTAAGCAATTAAAACATTAATAATTAGTTTGAGAATGAATAATAATCATGCTAAATGAGTTCTTCAGGATTTTCAGAAATTCTAATGAATAAATTGCAAACACTGTGACTTCAAATAATGAGAGTTTTATTAATAAAAAGAAGATATTTAGTTAACATAGCACAACCTTGTAATCTCACGGTGTCCGGCAGGGGGAACTGATTTTGACCTTAAGGTGAGCTAGGCACTTCTAACTTGTGACTAAGGTTACTAACTAAGGTTTAATTAATACAGTATTTATCAAGAACTTAATTCGGTGTTCAGCTCTGGAAGTGCATAAGTTTAGCTTACTTTTCGTCGGTTTTTCACCACTCATTTGGATGCAGAGGCTCTTTGAAATCCTGGGAATGGAGGCGTCTCACTTAGTCTCGCGGTTCTTACCGCAGAAGCGTCCAGGCTGAGTTAGCTTGGAGTTCTTTCTTGGTTGATTGAGTTGTCTCGGGCGTACCCGGAGTGTGATGACGCAGGCGGCAGGATCCTCTCTTCGGCCTTCGGTCCGGAGTGGGAGGGTCCAAAATATGGACGTTTAGACGAAAGTTCGCTGGTTGCTGCAGCTCCAGAACTGAAAAACCGCTTCAATAAACTCACTTATTCTAAGACTCTATGGTACCTCGGCAGTGTTTCCTTATTCTGGCCACGAATAAGTTCCCCTGCTTCGATTAGTCGTGAGATTAAACTTAGGTAGGTAATAAACATAAACAAGATTAAAAGAAAAGAAAGATATTCAAATTACTCGACTTATTAGTTAAACTTCATACTCTTAGCTAATTTCGAGACGTCTCTCGTAAGCTTTTCTGAAGTCTCTGAGAGGGTTCCTTTGTTTCGTTGTCGGCGTGGAAGAGACAGCGTTTTTTTTTTTCAAGGTTTCTCGTCGGCGTCCTCTCTTTTTCAGTGGTCCGTTACTTTTGTAGAGTCCTCGCGACTCTTCAAACTTCGAACTCATTGTCTGTCTTGCTGTTTGGCCTTTTCAAGGCTGGCGCGGTCACGCCCTAATGGGAGGCGTCCTCTTTCTGATTGGACGCGAGTCCAGACTCACGTGACTCTCGTGAGGGAGAGAGAGAGAGAGAGTAGGAGGAGGGGGTTTGAATCTGTGATTCATACATAAGGAATATGAGTTTCTCGTATCAAAATTCTTATACCTGTTATCAACCTATAACAATGAGTACATTGGACTATTAATATCAGACATTTACATAAGGTCCCATCTTGAGTACATTGTTCACGTCCAATTCGTGATGATACGCTGAAAAATAAAACATTAATCCATTTTCTCTCATTCAGAGACAAAACTGATCTTTGTAATAGAAACAATCGGCACTATACATCATTTCATTAGGAGGTAGGCATTCATCTGAGGGTACAGAAAGTGACATTAATACATTCGTTTATATACAAATAATTCAGAGTTCGATTATTTTCGCTATTGTTTTCCGGCGACTCTGAGCGAGGCGTAGTTTCGCCAGTGTCCATTCGGTGTCGCTGTTGATCCGTGCTTTTGGTTGGTGATTCACGGGAGTTCACTCGAGGTCACTTTGGTTTGAACATCTGTTGATCCCCGTGAAAGATAAGGGATATTGAGGCGCCACTTTGTCATAGGCGGCCGTAAAAGCTCTCTTCTTTGTTTGAAGTTCCTGTCTCTCTAAAAGCATCATAAAAGTTATCTCGAGTTCCTGAAGAGGTTAGGGGATCCAGATGCCATATGTTACGTTAAAGGGTTCTTTGATGCTCTTAGCTTATGAGTGTGCGTGTGTGGGGGCTTTGCACCCCGTTGTTCAAACAGTCCTGTGGAATGTTGACTTCGGGACCAGACGAAAGTCCTGGTCAGAGTGAGAAAGGTTTAATTCAAAACCTTTCATTTCATTATTCCTTCATTGTCCAATATTCATATTTGGTCCGTACTCCACTACATTCCCCCCTTTCTTTTCAGCTTTATGGTTCTGCAGGGAGCATGGAGCTGAGAAGAAACTTTGCTGTGGAGGAAGGTGAGATCAGCAAGCATATTCAAACACATTTCCAGAGCTGATGTATTCCTATTAGTGTATGGGTGCATATGGAATGTGTATGTTTGCAGGCTGAAGGGATCCTAATTATTTAGGGGCAGGTCTTGTTCAAACGCAACCTCGAGAGCTGATTCTTCGACATGGCCTTCGGCTTCATATCTAAAACTTGGGGGTTCACCTCTCTGGGCTCTCTTATGTCTAACGAATTTGACCATTTTATTAGACCAAGTTTCTAACCTGCTCTGGAGGGCTCGAGTGCGTTTGAAATAGAACCAAGCTATACCAAAGGTCAAAAGATATCCTAATCCTACCAGGGTAACTAGTAAGGTGTCCGGGGTGGACCATGCATAGGTGACAGGCTGAACTGGCCATAGGGGTTGAGACGATAGTTCTCTAAGAGTGTTATCTATGGGGGTTAGGTCAATGACTTGGGTTCCCTCATATTCTAGGCGAGTTAGGGTTTTAGTATCTAGCTCGATGGTGTGTTTGGAGAAGAACTCTGAGATTTCTACGTCGCTCTCATATTGGTCAGGGTTTAGGTGATACAGGGCCAGGTCTCCTACATGTAAGATTGCGTTTACGGGGACGTCTACCCAGAAGGTTTGGCTAGGAAGGAGTACCCTTTCTGAGGTGTCATGTTGATCATAGGTTAGTAGGGCCTCTCTAAAGGGGGTGTTAACCAACCAACGATTTCCAACAATTTCAGCTTGAGTACTGGTTACCAAACGTCGGGGCGTGACGACTACCGGGCATTGAGTATTACTCATCATAGGCTTAAGGCCACAGATCCCATTTGCGCTGTCACGAATGAAAGGTTTGCTAGGGCACAAGTAGTGAATGTCTTTAGTGAGTGTGCACATAAGCAAATTGGGTACCAGATATAGGTCAGGGTTATCGTCTTGGTATGTTACAAGAGATGTTGTTTTCACACGAACGTAGGCAGAATCTTGCCAGAAACCAACGTTGACAACATCTTTCAAACGGTATATGTTTTCAGGCGCCATTATGGGAAGGTTAATAATGAATGCTAATTCTCGGTCTTGAGGATTAACATAAATTGGGATGGCGCTACCTAAGGTATAGGCTAGGTGGGCCTGGAGATCAGTAACTACTTCTCGAGTTGCTGTGGATAAAATCTCCTGTACTAAGGATAGGGGCACCAGGTAGGGAGGGATTCTCCCCATGGCTAGGCTATCTACAGAGGAGCTGATTTCTTGTAGCATATCAGACAATAACATATTCACAAGCTGGATGTGGGCAAGGTCAAGTTGTACTACTGAAAGCATGGAGTTAACCGTCTGGAGCGTTTTGTTCAAAGCGACACTGTGAGCGTTGAGCACTACGACGGTGCCACGTAGGGTTTGCCCAATGGTTTGCAGGTGCTGCTGCTGTTTGTCTAATTGGGTTTTAATGTTCGGAATTTCCGCTTGCAATTCCCCTACTTGACGTTTAACAGTGGCTACATTGACGGCATTGACGGCGGACGTTCCGAGACTCAGTAGTGATCCCACAGTTGCAGCTGCCATTAGTAATCCGCCTATGAAGCGTTTAGGTCGTTTATTAAAACCATTTAGTTCTGATTGCGTTACGGTAAACTTTTGTAGCTGGCGGAGCATGTGAGTTACGTCGGCTTCAGCATGGCTGATAGCTTCCTCAGTCCATCTAACTCCATTCCGGCCAGTCTGCAGCGTGAATATCGGTAGGTTTTTGCTACACGCTTCGGCGGGATTCAACCGTACAAATACTCTCTGGGTATGGAGGCGGCAATTAGTGATTAGCAGTCCCGGCTGGTCTTTCAGTATTATTCCTGAGTCAGGACCTGGTTCAATCACTTCAGGGAGCACGGCGGTTCCTAGGGAGCCGACGATCAGGAGAATGAGCAGCGGGGCCATCCTACCGGAAGAGATGCTCATGGTTAGATTTAGGGTATTTACGGCGAGTCGTTTAGATAAATTATAAGAAATTTTCACGATACCCCCCTTTTTGATAAAAATTTCCTAGGGTAAGCACTCTACAATAATTGACGATGAGGGACTAGGGTCTTGCACCCTGAGTGTCCTCAGTCTGGTTAGAAGCTCGTTGCCTGTTAAAGAGTGAGAGAAAAAGGGAAAAGGGATAGGAGAACTAAGGTGTGAGTAGAAGGTTATAGTTGTTTGTTAACTAACACCCTTCCTGCCTTTGGTTCTGCCGTTTATGATCTAACACAAGCGTTAGTATCCCCTACAAGTCCCATGGGGGTTGTGTGTGGTCGGATTTGGTTGCGGTGGACCCATTTGAATTCGGTACTGCCCCGAGCTTTGTTTATTTTGATCCTGTAAACAACGGGGGACAGTTTGTCTGTTATCTTATAGGGACCGGACCATCGGGGTAGGAATTTGCGGGCCAAATTCCCCCCTGTTTTTCGCGACCTTCCAACAGGTTGGACAAAGATGTAGTACCATACTTTGTCCCCTATTTGGAGTTCATCGTGGGATGCTTTGTGATCATAGTACGCTTTGCGACCTTCTGCACTTCTTTCCAGTTTCTGCTGGGCAAAGGCGAAAGTAGCTTTGAGGTGTTTCTGCAGGTCCTCCATATACTGATGAGTGGTGTAGGCTACGGCTATGCTAGCTTCACCTGGCTGATATAACAGATGTAGAGGCAGAGTCATTTGTCTCCCTGTCATCAACTCAAAGGGTGAGACCCCGACCGCGTCGTGTGGGGTCGCCCGTATGGCCATCAGTACGAGGGGGAGTTTGACATCCCAGTCTCGTTGGTTTGCTGCTACGTACTTTTTCAGTATGCTAACAACAGTTCGGTTGGCTCGCTCTACCTGACCTGAGCTTTGAGGATGGTAGCTAATGTGAAGGCTGGCTTTTACTCCTAAGAGTTGCCAGAGCTGCTGCATGACCTCAGCTGTGAAATGTGTCCCTCTGTCAGAGTCGACACGGCTGGGTAGGCCAAACCGTGAGAAGACATGGTTCATCAGTAAGTATGCAGTGGTTAGCGCTGTGTCATTCGGTGCGGGGAGGCATTCTACCCATTTAGTGAATGCACACGTGACTGTGAGGAAGTACTTGTTACCTCTTACTGTTCGAGTGAGTGGTCCAACCCAGTCTATCTGGAGGTTTGACCAAGGGAAGGATACTCCTTTCTTTTGCAGAGGAGCTCTATGAAGAGGATTCGAGGGTTGAAATTGGCAACATACCAGACAGCCTTTAATGTAGTCAGCCACATCTTTTACCATGTGGGGCCAATATGCCACCTGCCTGAGCGCATGGTGTGTTGCTTTGACCCCTTTGTGTCCCGCAGATGGGGAGTCATGGGCGTGCATCAGCATCACCCCCCTGTGGCACTGAGGAACCACGAACGTAGGTGAAGTGTGCGAGTCAGTGGCATGAACTAGCAAGCCTTTGACGACTTGGAGGGACGCTTTGGCGCCGTATAGGTCTTTAAGGCCTGGTATGGTGTCAAGGTCTTGTGCTGCGATGGGATTAGTAGATGGGTCAGAGACATGGCTAAGCATTTTAGAAATGGATGGGTCTCGAGCTTGGAGAGTAACTAAGTCAGCGTCCGAAAAAGCTGGGTTAATAGAGACAATGGTAGTTTTGGCATTGTCGGGCGACGCCTTTGTTACAGTTCGAGACCGTGTGACAGCTAGGACTTCGATGTCGGGTGGGTTTGGAAAAAGGGAGGGATCGAATGTCCACGATGTGCCTTCGCGGGCCCCTTGCTTGGCTAAGTTATCTGCTTGATCATTGAATTCTTTGTCATCTCCCGGGACTCGGGAGTGACCCTTCACTTTCTTCCAGTAGATCTGCAGGTCATGTGTGTCTACCAAGTGTTCGCATGCCGCGAAAAGCTCTTTGTGTTTAACTGGCTTTTTGTTTGACGTGGTGTAGTTGTTGGTTTTCCACAGTCTCAAGTGGCATGTGAAGCTTAGGCGCGCGTAGTTGGAGTCTGTGCAGATCACCAACGTTTTTATGCTTTTCTGGACTGCAGACTGGATTGTGATAAGAATTCCTGCTATTTCAGCATATTGGGAGGACTGAGCACCCAATTTGAAACTTAGGGGTTCGTGAGGCCATCCGTTTATTCCGATAATACCCACCCCTGCCATCAGGGTGTGTTCTCGGCGGAACGAACAACCATCTACATACGCAGTGACAAGGTCTTTGCATGTGTTAGGATCGAAATAGTGGTGGTTAGCCACGGTGGGTAAGAGGGTTTCTGGAGTTTGTGGCACTTGGGAAGGAATGTTTCCTTCGCATCGCCTGCAGGAAGCAAGGCCTGTGCCTAGGGGGCTCTTGTAGTTTTGCGCGTAACGCACCTCTAAGTCAAAGCTTTGGAGAGCCATTAGCCATGATGCTACTCGAGCGTTAGTTACTACACCCTCTCGAATTCGTTGGCTGTTTAGGAAAGTGACTGGTTGATGATGAGTTTCAACAATCACCTTCTGACCACCTAGGTAGTTGGAGAAATGTTTGACTGCCCACACTGTTGCTAGTAGTGCTTTTTCGCAGTCACTGTATTTGTTTTCGGCAGCCAGCATAGTTTTACTAGCATAGGCTATGACACGTTTGTCTCTATCGTGTAATTGATACAGACCGGAGCTGAGACAGTGGTTCGAGAACCCTACTTCTAGGTAGAATTCTTTGCTACTGTCAGGATAGGCAAGGCATGGGGCCGTGCACAGTTTCGATTTTAGTGCCTGCATGGCGTGTTCCTGGGCTTCGCCCCAGGTGAACGGAGTGTCCTTTTTCAGGAGGTCATAAAGTGGACGAGCTAGGTCCGCATAGTTCTCTATGAATTGTCGTGAGTAGTTGCATACTCCTAAGAAACTGCGGAGTTCCTTAAGGTTGGTGGGTGCTGCGAGGTTTGTTACCCCTTGCACTCGACTCACTTGTGGTTCAACACCATCAGTGCTTACGAGCAGACCGACGTAATTCACTTTTGTTCTGCACCACTGACATTTGGAGAGTGATATTTTCGCACCTGCTGTTGTAAGCTGGTCAAGAACATGATCAATCTCGTCAATGTGTGCCTGTAGGGAGTGGTTACGCATGAGTATGTCGTCCACATATATGAGGGTGCCTCGCTCGCGGGCATCAGGGCATGCTTTGTTTAAGAAAATATTAAACTCCGCGGGTGAGTTGGCATATCCAAAAGGGCACCTAGTGAATGTGTACTGTCGGTTTGTGAAAGTGAAAGCGAGCTTGTGTTGGTCTTCTGCTTGCACCGGGATGGTCCAGAAGCCAGAGGCTACATCGATGGTGGAAAAGTATTTAGCGTTTCGGACCGAGGGAAGCTCTTGCTCCAATTGTGTCATCGGCCATCGAGACAAGGGAACCTGTTGATTTAGTTTCCGATAGTCGATGGTTAAGCGCCATTTACCATTTGGTTTTATGACGGGCCATAATGGTGCCGAATACGTGCTGTTACAGGGTCGAATTATGCCCTTTTCCAGCAAGTCATCAATGATTTCTTGTACCGGTTCATAGGATGCCAACGGAATTTTGTATTGGCGGACAAACGTGGGTGGTGCTCCTGGACGAGTGGGAATGCGTACTGAATGAATGTCAGTGAGACCACAGTCCGTTGAATCTTTGGAAAAAGATTTTTGATATTTAAGGAGCACTTCACAGAGTTTCTCACGTTCTTCTTTGCTTTGGAGGGCGTCGGCCTCCTTTAGAACTTGTTCGACTTGGATACGAAATTCGGAGTCAGATAGTTCTTTCGAAGTACGCGGATTTGAAGTGTTTTCTCCCGCTTCGGGAAGAAGAGATGGTTCCCGGGAGGATTCCGGGGATGAATCTATGGAAAGGACCGTGATCGTCATTTGACGGTCGTCAGCGAGATCTATCCTGCAAATGGCGTCGTTACTCATGTCCAGAGCTGAGAAGAGGGCAACAGCTCGTGTCGGATGAGTGTAGAACACCTTTGATTCTGCCTGGTCAAGAAGCAGGGATTCAGGCATTGGCCCTATGATCGGAATTCGCAACTCGAAGTCATGGAATTTCGTACTGACTAACCAACCCAGAGGGGATGAGTGAGGGATCGTCAAGGGTTGAGTGGTTTCGTTCCGTACGAATAGATAGGTGGATCTTGCTCGCGTCTCCACCAAAGGTGTGGCTTCGAGGGTGAGGCCTAGTTCGAAGAACTGAGGTGACGGTTGGAAAAGTGCATGCGCGTGGCTTAAGTGTTGGCCAGGTCGCATGACTAAGCGGATGGGTACATTTGCTGCGTTCGCAGGTACCACAAGTGAACCTTGGTTAGTGACCTGACATACCTCGGGAATAGTTTGTCCTGAGCCTAGGTTGCTGAGATCGGAGGACCAGGTTTCCGTTGAAACATCAGTCAAAGACCACAGTACACTATTGAGGGTGTCTACGTGGACGTCGAGGCGCACCAAGAAGTCACTTCCAATGTAAACGTCGTGCGGCAAGTTAGGGACGACTAAGAAATAATGGGTGATTACCCTTTTGTTCCACTGGACGGTTAAAGCGCAAATTCCATCAGTGGGTGACATTGCTTTTGATGTCAGGTTAAGAGGAAAGCGACAAGGACTGCTCACCAAAGGAATATTTGGTTGAGTGAGGCGCAGAGTGTTAAAGAGGGTTTGGCTTATGGCGGACTGGTCGGCCCATAGAGCCAGAACTGCATTGTCTACACGATAGTCCTGCATTGTGAGACCATTCACGATGGGAAGGCCTGGAGCGTCTGTTGTGGACGGCTGTGTGAAAGTGCACAGGAATGTGTTCCGTTGTTCTAACATGGCACTAGGGGGCCAGGGAGAGACTGCTGTCTCTGGTGTGGCTGCCATGGGCTCAGTTTCCTCTTCCTCGAAGTGAGGGATCTGACTTGGTGGATCTCCTATTGATTCAGGCCGGATTTCGAGACGGCAACACTGAGCTTCCCGGTGGTGTGGGGTGCAGATGGGTAAAGGCTCACGCACTTGTGCCCAGATCTTTGACCTTTTGAAGTCAATCAGTGGTTCGAAGCGATTAAGGAGATCTTTGCCGATGAGGAAGGGAATTGTTTCGAGAGGAGACACATGGACTGGATGCACTAAGGTCATTGGTCCAATGGCTAAGTGTATTAGTGCCATAGACTGGATAGTGAGGCCTGCATGTGAATACGGCTGAATTTTAAGAGAACAGTTTTGGAGCTGTATCTCGCGATTTTCACGCCGCGCAATGGCTCGAACCTGGTGGAATAAGGCGGAAGACATGAGCGTGACATCTGATGCAGTGTCCAACAGGGCCTCATGTACTAGCCTTCTCTCCACAATGGTGGACAAGTAGAATTTGCGTGCAACCCCTTTTTCCGTTAGGTGTCCCATGAATTGTCGGACGGGTGTGTCGCCTTCAATGACTGAAGGGTCATTTGGCGTTAAACCTTCTTTACCGTCTAACTGAACAACTAAAACAGCACTGGAGGGTGGTTGCGAGTCACCCCCCTGTATCATCGGGTTTTCAGTGTTTGTTTGGGTCACGAGGAGATTGCACGGTGCGCTAGAAGACGGAGCTTCGCTTGTCACTTCTCCTACATAACTTTCTAACATTTCTGGGGTGTTAGAGGATGGCTTTGGGTTAGACCGCGAAGAGGTGATAGAAAGAACGTCAGGTTTTTTCTTTTTCTCTTTGCAAATCATTACAAGCATTCGGCGGATGTCCTCTAACTCCTTAGAGCTGAGTTCCTTGTCTTTAAGCTTGTCTTTAGCGTGATTTTCTTTATTTTGATACCAGTATTTTTCTTTCTTTTCTCTATAGGAATTAGAAAGCTGTTTCGGAGCTGTTCGCTCATATCCCTTATGGGGATGTGATGGTTTTCCACGGCCCGCACCGCGGTTTTCTACAGGGTAATAGTCACGACCATACCCAGCCCTGTCCCGAGGGTTCCAGAAATCTTTGTCGTGATTTCTGTCTGGCCTGCGAGGAGGGTAGCGCTTGTATTGGTGTGAGGGCGGATGAGGTTTCGGGCCCTCATCGGTCCACGGAGTGGAGGAAGGGTTCAGGGCGGATCTTGGTGGATCGGCCTGGGTGGCACCTTCTAACTCTAAATGTGGGGAGCTGGAGTCGACATTGAAGACTTGGGGTGTTTCGGACCGCCTGTTGGGAATTTGTTGGGATTTTAGGAAACCTCTGAGTGCTAAATCACGCAGCTGCCTGCTAGACAGGGTGCGAGGGCAAGCTGAGACTCCCAACTGGTGACTGGTGTGGGGATGGAGGTTTTGGATAAATAGTGATTTGAAATTTAACTCTTCCTCCATTCCGGAGTCATTTCTAGGTCCGAAGTACGCCTGTCTGAGTCGATTATAATATTGCTGAGGGGATTCCTGGCGTTGCTGTTTTATGTTCAAAGCAGCGGCCAGTCCGGTCTGTGACAGGTGATTGGAGAATTCTTCCTCCAATGCTTGGCACAGCACATCATATCGCGCTTTTACATAGTCTGGCTGACGTTCAATGAAGTTACTGACGTCTCGGTTGGAGGTCAGTTTAATCACATATAGTCTGTCATCTATGGTGATCCCGGGGAACCTTTGGAGGTAGAAGTCAATATCTTTTAGGTAGGAAAAGATATCATTAGAACCGTCAGGTTTGGGATCAAAGCGGGTTATATTACGCGCGATTTTATCTAGGTCCTTGTATGAGGGACCATGAGAGGGTAAAGGTTGAGGGGACCAGACACTGGGTTGCAGTGCTCTGGGTCTAGCAGGGCGTTGTAAGGGACGACTGACAGGAGACACAAGGGAAGGGGAAATACCCGTTGATACCAGAGGAGGTGCTGCAGCAGCTCTAAAGGTTACGGTCCCTGAGTCTGGTTCCTGATCCTCACTATCTTCCTGCTGGCCTTGTCTTTCTGTAGCGGCACTAGGTGGCACATCGGGTGTGACCTGGGGCAGCGTGTTCCCTTCAGCTATTTCGCTTTGAAGTCGACTTAGCTCTGCCTCTACCTTTGCCTGCTGTCGCCTTGATACCTCAAGCTCACGTTCGCTGGCTCTTAGCTGTACTACAGCGAGGAGGGCTATCTGACCTAATGCCTCAGTTAGGGGCTTGCCCTTGAGGATGTCGGTTAAGTGGTTCTCTACCCACTTAGCCACCATGTGGTCACGATGGGCCTGTGAGGTTTTCTGCACAGTTTCTGCGAGTCCAGGCATCACATCACTGGTGATGCTGGTCAGAACAGAGAATGCCTCATCCCACAAACCTTCTACATATACTTCCGAAGAAAAAGTCCCTTCTGCCATGTTAGCTGTGTTTTAACTGCGAGGTGTAACTTACTTCTATTTAGTTAGGATTAATTCCGTTAATCCCTTCTCTAACTAAATCTGAACTAAATTCACTGGTACCGAGTGCTCTAAGAGTAACTGCCAGTATGTATGGTGTTAGAGTTCACTTGTGAATCTCTAAGGGAAGTCTGTTAGTAGGAGAGGGTGGAGTGAAAGTTGCTATGCGCGAGTGAATAAAAGAAGAGAGAAAGAGAAAAAAAATTTTTTCAATAATTAAAATTATTAAAAATTTTGAATTAAAGAATTGTCGAAAAATTTGGATGAAGGAATTTTAATATTAAGTGAGTTTTATTATTAGATATAATTTCCAATTAAGGAATTATGAAAGTAAAAGAATTTTCCGAATTAAAGAATTATTAAGAATAGCGAGATTAAAAGACTCTCTCTTTTAACTGCGTTTGTGATCTGGTATCAAGTTAAAGTGTCAATCTCTAATTACTGCACACTGTCTGCTGTAGTTGTATCAACTTATTATGCTTCCAAGCCTTTACTTGTAATTATTCAGATGTGCAGAGTTTAGAGACAGCCACTAGAGCTGTGATACCAGGTCTTATCAGTGTGAACTGGTCGACAATTTCAATTGCGATAGCAAGTTTTCTCCACCAGAGGGTACTGAAGGTAAGTCTGAATGGTAACAGCGAGCTTCAGTATTTAAGTTGAACTTAAATTGTAATACCAGACTAGGACACCAGAGGGCGACAAGCAAGTTACAATGCAATAGCAGCAATGGACACCAGTCGGCGCTGGTGAGAGTCCCAATAGACACGGTACCAGCAGATACACTAACACAAATGGGAATTTCCACTGTAGCGGGAAGTTTCAACACTAGAGGGTGTTATCAGATTAAAATCTAAAATGGAATAAAGATTTTAAACGCTCAGATACTCTATCAAAAAAATAAAAATTAAAATTTTAAAAGGGGAACAGAGATTTTACACTAAGGTATTTTAAAAGAATTTCATCTGTAATGACAACTTTTAAACACCAGAGGGCTGCTAAACACTTATGTTGTCTCGGCGGACAACCTCCCAACCACTAGAGGGTGTACGGGAATCAAACGTCAAGGGTAGCACCACTTGACCACAAGGAGGAGCAAGGGAGGACACGCTTCAATAGACGCTAGTTATGAAGTATTTTTCCCTGCAATTACGCACTTATACCACAAGAGGGAATTTGTCTTCCTCTGTTTTGGGGGCGTTTTGAATTTCCCTCCTTAGTTTCAGCTCCGCCCCTTCAAAGGGGTTCGCTCCTCTCTGAATACGAGTTCAGTTTAACAGGAACAGCTGACAAGAGCAGACCGCTCTTCATACAAGCCGTATTTTCGGCTGTTTAATAACCTCCCAATCGCCTAGCGCGCGATCTCGTTATTAACGCTGGTAGCGACCCAGTTTAAAACGAACGGGGGTATTCGGTTCGGTGGTCTCTCTTCGCCGGGATTTCGCGGCGGGAGGTCGAATCCGACGGCAAAGTCTCACAGCGGAATTTCGCGCAGTTCAGACGTGCCCAGGCCTCAATTTAATGCATGCAAAATGGCGCAGAGCCGCGCTCTTTCAAAAACAACCAAGCTTATTTTCTAACCGGTATATATCACAGAACAGTTTTTCAGCAGTAACAAACACAACACGAAATTACCCACATCAAGCTTTGAATCTCAATCGTTATTCAGTGTAGTGTTTTACAGTTTTGTTCATTAAAAAGCCTTTTTCCTGGCCTCGCGTGGGCGCCAATAAAATATATATATTTTATATGTAGTGGATGTTGGTCATACACCCTGATACATATACATATAATTTTATAATTTGTTTTATAGCCTTGACCTTATTCAAACTCCTCCAACCTCTGATATTTGACTTAATGATATTAATTAAGATTTATAATTGGTTTAAGCAATTAAAACATTAATAATTAGTTTGAGAATGAATAATAATCATGCTAAATGAGTTCTTCAGGATTTTCAGAAATTCTAATGAATAAATTGCAAACACTGTGACTTCAAATAATGAGAGTTTTATTAATAAAAAGAAGATATTTAGTTAACATAGCACAACCTTGTAATCTCACGGTGTCCGGCAGGGGGAACTGATTTTGACCTTAAGGTGAGCTAGGCACTTCTAACTTGTGACTAAGGTTACTAACTAAGGTTTAATTAATACAGAATTTATCAAGAACTTAATTCGGTGTTCAGCTCTGGAAGTGCATAAGTTTAGCTTACTTTTCGTCGGTTTTTCACCACTCATTTGGATGCAGAGGCTCTTTGAAATCCTGGGAATGGAGGCGTCTCACTTAGTCTCGTGGTTCTTACCGCAGAAGCGTCCAGGCTGAGTTAGCTTGGAGTTCTTTCTTGGTTGATTGAGTTGTCTCGGGCGTACCCGGAGTGTGATGACGCAGGCGGCAGGATCCTCTCTTCAGCCTTCGGTCCGGAGTGGGAGGGTCCAAAATATGGACGTTTAGACGAAAGTTCGCTGGTTGCTGCAGCTCCAGAACTGAAAAACCGCTTCAATAAACTCACTTATTCTAAGACTCTATGGTACCTCGGCAGTGTTTCCTTATTCTGGCCACGAATAAGTTCCCCTGCTTCGATTAGTCGTGAGATTAAACTTAGGTAGGTAATAAACATAAACAAGATTAAAAGAAAAGAAAGATATTCAAATTACTCGACTTATTAGTTAAACTTCATACTCTTAGCTAATTTCGAGACGTCTCTCGTAAGCTTTTCTGAAGTCTCTGAGAGGGTTCCTTTGTTTCGTTGTCGGCGTGGAAGAGACAGCGTTTTTTTTTTTCAAGGTTTCTCGTCGGCGTCCTCTCTTTTTCAGTGGTCCGTTACTTTTGTAGAGTCCTCGCGACTCTTCAAACTTCGAACTCATTGTCTGTCTTGCTGTTTGGCCTTTTCAAGGCTGGCGCGGTCACGCCCTAATGGGAGGCGTCCTCTTTCTGATTGGACGCGAGTCCAGACTCACGTGACTCTCGTGAGGGAGAGAGAGAGAGAGAGTAGGAGGAGGGGGTTTGAATCTGTGATTCATACATAAGGAATATGAGTTTCTCGTATCAAAATTCTTATACCTGTTATCAACCTATAACAATGAGTACATTGGACTATTAATATCAGACATTTACATAAGGTCCCATCTTGAGTACATTGTTCACGTCCAATTCGTGATGATACGCTGAAAAATAAAACATTAATCCATTTTCTCTCATTCAGAGACAAAACTGATCTTTGTAATAGAAACAATCGGCACTATACATCATTTCATTAGGAGGTAGGCATTCATCTGAGGGTACAGAAAGTGACATTAATACATTCGTTTATATACAAATAATTCAGAGTTCGATTATTTTCGCTATTGTTTTCCGGCGACTCTGAGCGAGGCGTAGTTTCGCCAGTGTCCATTCGGTGTCGCTGTTGATCCGTGCTTTTGGTTGGTGATTCACGGGAGTTCACTCGAGGTCACTTTGGTTTGAACATCTGTTGATCCCCGTGAAAGATAAGGGATATTGAGGCGCCACTTTGTCATAGGCGGCCGTAAAAGCTCTCTTCTTTGTTTGAAGTTCCTGTCTCTCTAAAAGCATCATAAAAGTTATCTCGAGTTCCTGAAGAGGTTAGGGGATCCAGATGCCATATGTTACGTTAAAGGGTTCTTTGATGCTCTTAGCTTATGAGTGTGCGTGTGTGGGGGCTTTGCACCCCGTTGTTCAAACAGTCCTGTGGAATGTTGACTTCGGGACCAGACGAAAGTCCTGGTCAGAGTGAGAAAGGTTTAATTCAAAACCTTTCATTTCATTATTCCTTCATTGTCCAATATTCATATTTGGTCCGTACTCCACTACACAGGTCAGTTGAGGCTATTCTCATCTCTGGTACCATGCTGGTGGAACGAGCTTCCAAGCACTATCAGAGCAACAGAAACCCTCTCTGCATTCAAGAAATCATTGAAAACCCAGCTCTTCAGAGAGTATCTTTTGCACTGAATGTCTTTCTTTAATGCACTTATTACTTTCTGGCATATTGCACTTAATGTAAGGTATTTTGTAAAATTTGTGCTGTAGTTCGAATGTTAGCTCCTCTTTTGTAAGTCGCTTTGGATAAAAGCGTCTGCCAAATGCATAAATGTAAATGTAAATGTAAAACAGAGGGATGTGGACAGAAAGACAATACACGGGAAACTAAACTGAGACCTAGACTAAGACTGATACTGACTAAACCTGGACCGAGAAACAGACAGAGCACTAGGGACCTAAACAGAGAGCAAACGGGACAGAGACCCGAACAGAGAGCAAACGGGACAGAGACCTAAACAGAGAGCAAACGGGACAGAGACCTAAACAGAGAGCAAACGGGACAGAGACCTAAACAGAGAGCAAACGGGACAGAGACCTAAACAGAGCAAACAGGACAGAGACTAGAGACCAAACAGAGCACAGAAAGGGAAACAGACGAGAGGTACCAGCTTGAAGGGAAAACAGATGAAAGAGGCAAACTGACTTGAAAGGGATGAGAATGAGGAACAGACGAGACAAAACGACAACGGTGGAAGCAAACCGAAACGAGGAACAGACGAGACAAACAGACTAGGGAGCAAACAAAGCAAGGAACAGCAGAGAAATACAAACAAACCAAACAAGCACACAATGCATATGGAAGAAACAGACAGACTAATGTAGGGAAGTTAATCAAGGAAGAGACAAGACAAGCAAATGTGGAATGTCTCGCACACACTTACACTTAAGGAAACTTAAATGCACACCACAGACAAGGAACACCTGGGACAGATAACGAGAGGGCAGGATTACATATGAGACACTGCCGAAGAGGAGGAACAAAGGCAGGACTAGGGCAGAGACAACAACAACAACAAAGAGCCATGTGCTATGTGAGCAATGGTGGAAACAACAGACAAGACAAGGCCAGGGCGTGACACATTGGCACAGTTTACAACACTGCATGTGAGGTACTGACATTTCAGCCGAGACATTATGACATTCTGAATTAGGCTTAAAACATATCACCGTACATAATCCAAATTTCCTCTAAATATTTTTTATTATTATTGGACACCCCTGAATAAGTTGTGGTATTGGTTTTCTAAGAGACAATAAATTAATAGCCTCCAGGGGGAACAAACCTCTTTTATTCTCAAAAGAAAAACAAACAAAATAAAGTTAAGAAATATAAGCAGATCACTAAACCTTAAACAACACTATATTTAAAGTTGTTTTTCACTGTGTAGGCGGTGTTGATTTTCATAGTTCTTTAAAATTGTCCTTTTAATAATTAACTATATTTGAAATGAAATAACATATAGGGCCTTTATTTTAAAATGATATAAAAGACTGCCTTGGTGTTACATGATTGACACATACAGATGGTGTACTATAAGTTTTACATGAAATTGGTGAACCATTGCTTTTTAATAAATTTAGTATAAAATCGATAGAAATGTCATAATTTAAGAGCATTTATTTTTTAAAATGCCACAGTGTCTTTATATCTTCAAGATTTGTGGCTTTTATTTTGAAATCAGTTCACCTACAGACTCTTACCCTGATGTTTATGTAAACGTAGGATGTGGATGTCACTGTCACCCGAGCATTAAATGCTGATGCCATAGGCATGTGCCAGCGTCACCTGAACGTAAGGTGCTGATGCCGATGTTATTGCCGCTAATGGTAGACAGTGAGGCTGTGTTCCAAACAACACACTATGGAACTTTACATACTACACTACAGAGAGCACTGCTAGGGGTGGAATATATATCAGTCTTTCCCCTAACTCAGGCGGTCCCCTAATTCCGGCCACTTCCAAATATGGTGCAATTCCGCTCTTTCTCTTTGCCAATTGCATTGGGTAAAACAATAAAACGTAAGATCAAGCCTTAGTAGGGTATTTAAACATCAGTCTTGCAAGAAATCACATATCTAAACAATATTTAAGTGTCTCTAACAGTGTTGTAATTCTTTGTGCGCAAAACTGCATGTGGAACACAACACATTTCCATTTCGCCACAGATATTTCCCTCAGTGTAAAAGTTAGCTTAGCGGTTAGCTTCCTTTTCTCTGAGGGGAAAATCTACCGCCATTTTAATCCTTACATGTAGAGTACGGATACCAACACGGGTCAAAAACGTAATCTCATTGTGAACCTCTCAAAACCACTGAATGTGGTAGCAACTGTCTCGTTTGGCTGTCACAAGCAGGGGAGGTGGCCGAAGTTAGGGGGCGTTAGTAATCTTAGCAGTATTAGCACCTACTTAAACAAAAGCGTTTTTATCTAAAAACATGTTTTCTTTCAAAGTCAAGCAAGTCTTGGACATTAATCTACACACATATGACTCCTGAAAAATGTTGATATGAGTGAGTAAAGTACTTCTATTTACAGTTACGACCTGAACACAGCTAATATTAACGTTCACTAACTCTCAGATCCTCCTCTGTTTCCCAAACAGTTAAATACAAGCCACTTTCATTACTGTAATTAGCCGTCGTTGTTTTCTGTTGTGCTCTCGTTACTGACCTCAAGCCCAGAGCTGATAAATACTAACTTTATAAACCAGACTCTGGCGGGGAATCAGAGGCCAGTGAAGCTGATGATTGGAGCAGCTCTGTATTTGAACAGGCACCTTAACAAAGATTTTATTCTCTCTGAGGTTTTGTGATTGGCCCATTATAATTGTATTTAGGTCTGAACCTGTGTGAGAGTCTCCCTCTTGTGTATCACAACACATCATGAGGTTTAGTGGGACATTTTATCCTAAAACTAGGATTTAAAATCTATCCTGTGGTATGATGTGCTGTAAAGTCACAGAATCTGTTTCCCCCTCTCTGTTTAGATCCATTAATGTCCTCTTATTACTGTACACAGTATGCCTTACAAAACCCTCAGCAGGTCCCAAAGTACTAAACTGATAGATTTGGTTTTTTTGCTCTTAGGGCTTCCCCTAGTGTAATTAATTTTTACATCACTGTACAGCTGTCGGGCGGCACGGTGGCGCAGCAGGTAGTGTCGCAGTCACACAGCTCCAGGGGCCTGGAGGTTGTGGGTTCAATTCCTGCTCCGGGTGACTGTCTGTGAGGAGTGTGGTGTGTTCTCCCCGTGTCTGCGTGGGTTTCCTCCGGGTGACTGTCTGTGAGGAGTTGGTGTGTTCTCCCCGTGTCTGCGTGGGTTTCCTCCGGGTGCTCCGGTTTCCTCCCACAGTCCAAAAACACACGTTGCAGGTGGATTGGCGACTCGAAAGTGTCCGTAGGTGTGAGTGTGTGAGTGAATGTGTGTGTGTCTGTGTTGCCCTGTGAAGGACTGGCGCCCCCTCCAGGGTGTATTCCCGCCTTGCGCCCAATGATTCCAGGTAGGCTCTGGACCCCCCGCGACCCTAAATTGGATAAGCGCTTACAGATAATGAATTGAATGAATGAATGTACAGCTGTTGATTCCCACTCCGGGTGACTGTCTGTGAGGAGTGTGGTGTGTTCTCCCTGTGTCTGTGTGGGTTTCCTCTGGGTGACTGTCTGTGAGGAGTGTGGTGTGTTCTCCCTGTGTCTGTGTGGGTTTCCTCTGGGTGACTGTCTGTGAGGAGTGTGGTGTGTTCTCCCTGTGTCTGTGTGGGTTTCCTCTGGGTGACTGTCTGTGAGGAGTGTGGTGTGTTCTCCCTGTGTCCGCGTGGGTTTCCTCCGGGTGACTGTCTGTGAGGAGTGTGGTGTGTTATCTCTGTGTCTGCGTGGGTTTCCTCCAGGTGCTCCGGTTTCCTCCCACAGTCCAAAAACACACGTTGGTAGGTGGATTGGTGACTCAAAAGTGTCCGTAGGTGTGAGTGTATGAGTGAATGTGTGTGTCTGTGTTGCCCTGTGAAGGAGGCTGTTTCCTACCCTCCTCAGAAAGTTACATAGTGCAGTTTCTGCAGTGCTGAGCCCAGAGTAGCACAGACAGAGGCTCTATTCTCCCTGTTATAGGTCAGTAGAAATCTCAGTGAGGCTGAAGTAGAATTTTAAGGGTAAAAATATTCCTTACAGTTTCTTTAAGTGGATATAAACTTACCCAGTTGTAAATCTGTAATCCATAAAAAAGTCTACTCTTTGTGTCTTCTTCTTCTTTTGTCTTCGTGTCTGTGGAGAGCTGAGGCTTGCTACAATAGTCCATAGTCGTTTTCAGTGAATACTAAGAACCTTCATCACAAACGTCAGAGCGTGAACGTGGCTCGGTAACAATGGGTTTGACATTCGCTGGGACAAGAGTAGCATCGCCAATCTGGCCCAGCATGCGTTAACACAGCACAATGAAGCTCCCTGCAATGCTAATGCTAAACAGACAGATCGGTTCACCAGCAGAGCCACAATGCAGGGGTGGCATAATTGAATTGAATTCAATTAGATTTCAGCTGCCTTGGCATTGATTCACAACTTAATGCTTCCAGAAGCATGGAGGATGGCTCACTGGGGGTAATTGTTTGAATCGCATGTGGCCTGCCATGGCTTGTGTTGTTTACATAATGTGATTTACTCACGTGACACGCCTTTCAGTTTGTATAACTGATAACTAACCTACAGCCGTCTTACTGGACTGTGGATGGTGGAGCTTTCTCTATTAAACACACAGATGGAGTTTCTATAGAAACAATAAAAGATTACACTGAATATAATGCACCAAATTTGCTTCATGCCATATCAACTGACATGTTTATAAACATTTAGACATGTGTAATAGTGTCCTACTTTACTTTAAAGGAACTTTAGGTAAGACGTTATTTTTCCACCTGGACTCCCACTACAGCCGCAAACTGTAATTCACTTTTACAGCATTGTTCTGAAGTCAAGGAGGAGGGAATAGGAAGGGGGTGTGGTTTCCTATCATCCTTAAAAAATAACATAGTGCAGTTTCTGCTGTGCTGAACCTGAAGTAGCAAAGACAGAGACTATATTTTTCCTTCATTCATTATCTGTAAGCGCTTATCCAGTTCAGGGTCGCGGTGGGTCCAGAGCCTACCTGGAATCATTGGGCGCAAGGCGGGAACACACCCTGGAGGGGGCGCCAGTCCTTCACAGGGCAACACAGACACACACACACATTCACTCACACACTCACACCTACGGACACTTTTGAGTCGCCAATCCACCTACCAACGTTTGTTTTTGGACTGTGGGAGGAAAGTGGAGCACCCGGAGGAAACCCACACAGACACAGGGAGAACACACCACACTCCTCACAGACAGTCACCCGGAGGAAACCCACACGGACACAGAGAGAACACACCACACTCCTCACAGACAGTCACCCGGAGGAAACCCACACAGACACAGGGAGAACACACCACACTCCTCACAGACAGTCACCCGGAGGAAACCCACACGGACACAGGGAGAACACACCACACTCCTCACAGACAGTCACCCGGAGGAAACCCACGCGGACACAGAGTGAAAACACCACACTCCTCACAGACAGTCACCCGGAGGAAACCCACACAGACACAGGGAGAACACACCACACTCCTCACAGACAGTCACCCAGAGGAAACCCACACGGACACAGAGAGAACACACCACACTCCTCACAGACAGTCACCCGGAGGAAACCCATGCAGACACAGGGAGAACACATCACACTCCTCACAGACAGTCACCCGGAGGAAACCCATGCAGACACAGGGAGAACACATCACACTCCTCACAGACAGTCACCCGGAGGAAACCCACACAGACACAGGGAGAACACACCACACTCCTCACAGACAGTCACCCAGAGGAAACCCATGCGGACACAGGGAGAACACACCACACTCCTCACAGACAGTCACCCGGAGGAAACCCACGCGGACACAGCGAGAACACACCACACTCTATGACACTACCTGCTGCGCCACCGTGCCACCCCTATATTTTTCCCTTTACCAAATAATTACATCATTTTCAAGCAGTAATTTTAAGGCATAAATAATACTTACTGTCGCTTTAAAGTGCACCCATTGCTTACTATATGAACCAGGTCAACCAAATCTTTACCGAAATAATACATATTAAATCAACACACTTTAATCTGTCCATTTCAGTTACATTTAAAGACAACTGACCAAACAAAACGCCAAGTTTTATAGCTATGATTGCAGATGCTGTTCAACTTAATGAGACATTGCACGGTTGTTAGGAGAGTCCTGTTATCTCTTTATTTGGATGAGGTTTGAACTGCAGTTTAAGAAACTCAGTTTCTTATATTTGAAAGAGTTTGTCCAGCTTTGGAGACATCCTTGTGGCACAAGCCTCCATTGAATACCTATCACCTGCAAACCGAATAACGTGCACTTACTGGCCTTTGAGACTGAAGAGAACATAAACGGGGGGTGTTCTCTGATGGTGGCCCAGTACTGTGTAATTTATTCGTTTGAAAAGGATGTACACACTTGAATTAAGCGGATTCAGCATGTCCTGTTTGTTTCAGGTCAGAGATACGCTTGTGTAACCAGGAAGTTTTTCAGAGAAGGATATTTTCTCCTTTGTTTTTCACACTCTTCATTTAAATTCATGTGTTTTGCTTTTGATACTTATGTCTGTGTTGAGTGGAGTGATGAAGAGGGAAAAAATGTGTGTGTGGTGTAACATGGCGTGGTGTTTGGCACAGGGGTGAAACGAGGAAGAGTGTTGACAGTAAAGATAAAAGGATATGTGTGTGTGTGTGTGTGAGTGAGTGAGAGACAGTGGACGTGCCAGAGCAGCTGCTCTTTTTATTTATCCATCTAACACACATGAAAGAACCTCTTTAGTGGGCCAGGGCATCACACACACACACACACACACACCCCTCTGATTTAGACGGATTTTAAACATTGGTTTTTCAGTGAAAGCCTAAACCTCTCTATCACATTGTGCATTATTTTATCAATTTAATTTTATTATTCATTTTTTCGCATTTCATTCATTCATTTCAGGGTTTTTTGAGTGATGCCCATAGAAGAACCACTTTTGGTTTCATAAAGAACCGTGTTTGTTTAAGAGATCCTTCACTTCTTCTTAAGTTTCTTTACCCATTTAAACGTTTTAGCAAAAATGGTTCTTAATGGAGGTGGCACAGTGGTGCAGCAGGTTAGTGTCACAGTCACACAGCTCCAGGGACCTGGAGGTTGTGGGTTCAATTCCCGCTCCGGGTGACTGTCTTTGAGGAGTGTGGTGTGTTCTCCCTGTGTCTGCGTGGGTTTCCTCCGGGTGACTGTCTGTGAGGAGTGTGGTGTGTTCTCCCTGTGTCTGTGTAGGTTTCCTCCGGGTGACTGTCTGTGAGGAGTGTGGTGTGTTCTCCCTGTGTCTGCGTGGGTTTCCTCCAGGTGACTGTCTGTGAGGAGTGTGGTGTGTTCTCCCTGTGTCTGCGTGGGTTTCCTCCGGGTGACTGTCTGTGAGGAGTGTGGTGTGTTCTCCCCTTGTCTGCGTGGGTTTCCTCCAGGTGACTGTCTGTGAGGAGTGTGGTGTGTTCTCCCTGTGTCGGTGTGGGTTTCCTCCGGGTGACTGTCTGTGAGGAGTGTGGTGTGTTCTCCCTGTGTCTGCGTTGGTTTCCTCCGGGCGACTGTCTGTACGGAGTGTGGTGTGTTCTCTCTGTGTCTGCGTGGGTTTCCTCCGAGTGACTGTCTGTGAAGAGTGTGGTGTGTTCTCCCTGTGTCTGTGTGGGTTTCCTCTGGGTGCTTCCACAGTCCAAAAACACACATTGGTAGGTGGATTGGTGACTCAAAAGTGTCCGTAAGTGTGAGTGTGTGTGTTGCCCTGTGAAGGACTGGCGCCCCCTCCAGGGTGTATACCCGCATTGCGCCCAGTGATTCCAGGTAGGCTCTGGACCCACCACGAACTGAACTGGATAAGGGTTACAGATAATGGATGGATGGTTCTTAATGGAACCAAAGCGGTTCCTCTATGGTGTTGCTCAAAGAACCTTTTGTAGCACCATTATTTTTAAGAGTTTTTTTAAGGATTTTGGCCGCAAGGCAGGACCATACTTTACAGGGGCACCAGTCCATTGCAGGGAATCCCACCCTCACCCTGTCACTCGCACAGTCACACTTTAGACAGCCATCTACCAACATGTCTTTTTGGACTGTGGAGGAAAGTGGTCTCAGAGGAAACCTACACAGACACAGGGAGAACACAGCACAATCTATACCTACTAAAGCTCTGTTCCTGTTTGTAATTCCAGCAGGTTCTTTTTGAGATCAGGTTGCGTAATGCTGCAGTCTCTCGAGGGGTCGTGCCCCCTCTGTGCACCCTCCAGAGATCAGACAGTAAGTGAGAGAGAGAGACATCAGAGAAATAGTTCAGAGAGACAGACTGGGCACAAACACAACAGGTTTGATTGATGATGGATGCATTAGGAATTGCTGCCAGGTTGGAAACATTCAAATAAATGTAAATGATTCAGAAAGTTTGATATCTATGGCTTTATTGTAATAAAATGATCATTCACAAAATGCATTGTGATTAAAGCTCTGTAGAAGCTCAACACTACGTTTCTTTCCTTTTAAAGGGAACGTCTGTAATTGTGGAGAAACGCTGTTCTCTCTGCTTTTTTGCATTCAGAAGCTCCACATCTTTGTTTGTACTTCCCTGAAGTTTAACTCATCTGTACGTTTTTATTCACTGTTTGAATGACCACATGATACTCATTTACAACAAAGTTTGTAGTTAGTTTTGTAGCACTTTCGGTCTGGGTTTACTCGCTCTCCCTTCATTACTCACCTATGAAGCAGGAACAGAACAATATCCTCATCTCGGTCCATGCTTTTCAACATTTAAAGTTCTCTCCATTGTTTAAAAAAC